>NW_027529438.1:3919011-3988022 GCF_008692635.1 Crocuta crocuta
CTGTCTCGTCCGGCTTCGCCTGCCTGTCTTCCGCGAAAGTCCTGCCTTCCCGGTCAGTGGTCACGTTCAGCCACGCCTCCCGCCCGGGGTCCCGCCCGCGGACGCGCCCCCCTCCCCTCTCGCTCGTGTGCCCATCCGGTTGGTCGGGAAGCTTCCCGTGTGCGAGGCTGAGTCACTACCGGAAGGTGGACAAGGGCTGGTGTCGGTTCCCGGCAGTGCGGGGAACACGCCGCGGAAGGGAATCGGAGCAGAGCTAAGGTGTCGCGGATGCGGTACCCAGGGGACAAGGCCAACACAGCTGAGGCCACTTAGGACTCAGAGGGCAGTCACCGCGACCGGAGGTTGCCTCCTTTTCTCCGCTCCCGTGGTAGTTCCACACTCACCTAGGTGCCACCTTGCGGGGGATTAGGGAGTGTTCTGATGAACCACTGGTGTAGCAAACCACTGTGGGGTCAAGAGTTTGGAAAGAGTAGAAACAAACAGGATTTGTTTCTGTCTCAAAATCTCTGGGACGTCATCTGGGAAGATGGAGGCTGAGAGGTGACTTGCCAGGTTGGTGCTGGAATGATCTGGAGTCACTCATTTACTCCTTCATGATGCTGGCTGTTGGCTAGGATCTCAGCAGGATCACCTACAAGCTTCCTCACATCACGGTGGCTGCGTTCCAAGGGAGAAGCTCCCAAGAATACCAAGCAGAGGGGATCGTCTTTATTTTTAAACTTCGTATCACTTCCACCTTAGCCATAGGCACCCCCAAAGTCAAGAGAGAAAATAGACTCCAGCCCTCAATGAGCAAAGTGTCCACATCACATTTTAGAAGAGCATGTGTGTGGAATATCTTGTTACAACCGTCATGAAAAATTTAAAGGAATGAGGAGATCATTTACCAAGAAGGACTGAGTTAAGCTCAACACACTATGTTTTGGTTCTTTCTACATAATCACTCCAAAGTTCAGTGGCTTAAAGTAATTTGCCATTTCTCATGGTTCTTATGTTTGGCTGGGCCTTAGCTGGGCTGTTCTGATGAGCGTGTGGCTTGAACTGGAAAGATCAAAATAGCCATGGGCCTCTCTCCGCAATGGCTTTGATATTTGGCAAGGTGGCTGGATATGCAAAGGACTTTCGAGAAGAAATGTTCCAACCAAAGAAGACGTAAGCTGTGGCTCTGTTAAGGCTTGTACCCCAGAAGCTACACATTAGTGCTTCCTTCCCATTCTGTAGGTGGAGACAGGTCAGAGGGCCAACCCCCCAGGAAGTAGACTCCATCTCTTCAAGGGTAATTGTCTGGGTCACATTGCAAAAGAGCTTTTGGGAGGAGAGATGTTGATGTGGTCATCTTTGGAAACACAGTCACCACTACTATGCAAAAACAACAACAAAAAACCCTGAGAGATCTTTAATTGGGCGGTTAAATTTCCCCCTATTTTTCCTCATCTTGTGGGACAGAGGCTTAGGAGCAAAGATCAGTTATAAAATATGCCACTTTTTCCTCCCCTGAACATTTGAGTATAGAGAGTAAATTGTGGGGGTGCCTGGGTGGCTCGTTGGTTAAGTGTCCGACTTCAGCCCAGGTCACGATCTCACGGTCTGTGAGTTTGAGCTCTTGCGTCAGGTTCTGTGCTAATAGCTCAGAGCCTGGAACCTGCTTTGGATTCTGTGTCTCCCTCTCTCCCTGCCCCTCCCCCACTTGCACTCTTTGTCACAAAAATAAACACTAAAAAATTTTTTTTTAATTTAAATTGTGAGCCACTACATATGTCAAAATGCCAGTATGCATTAGAAAGAGACTTGGTCTTGAGAAATAAAATTGGAGAACAAATTTGGATCAGGAGGGGAAATAGATTAATTTTGGTTTTGCTGCTAAAGGCTTTGTACCTGCATCTATCCATCATATCAGTACTTGGTATGATTAACTATCACCTTAAGGTGGATTAAATGATCAGATGAAACTGTTAAGCCTAATTCACTTATTCTTCACTTCCTTTGCTCTCCTCCTGGTTCAGTCTCCTGCCATAGCTCACCTGAACTACTGCAGATCACTCGTAATAAGCGTCCGTGCATCCACAGTTGCCCTCTTCCAACCCATTCTCCATTTATGTATCTTTTTTTAAAAAAAATTTATAGTTTATTTTTATTTTTTATTTTTGAGAAAGAGAGAGACAGAGCATGAGCGGGGGAGGGGCAGAGAGAGAGGGAGACACAGATTCTGAAACAGGCTCCAGGCTCTGAGCTGTCAGCACAGAGCTCAATGCGGGGCTGGAACCCACAAACCGTGAGATCATGACCTGAGCTGAAGTCAGATGCTTAACCGACTGAGCCACCCGGGCGCCCCTCCATTTATGTATCTTTAAGATACGTATTTAGACACTTAATCCCAAGAGTATACCTTTAGTACGAAAAGAAATGTGCGTAACTCTCTTGTTAGGGATTTTGCTGTAGTATTTTCAGATCCTTAACGCTGGGAGGGTACTTACAGACCAACTCTTTCATTTTAGGGATGAGGAAAGTTAATCTCACAGAAGCTAAATAAATTGCTCAGAAGCATACTGCTTAGTAATTGGCATAAGATGGAACATGACTTCCTAATCCGGTGATCTTTTTACCCATCACATTACCTTTCAAGTAAAGAGGGAAGATACATGATAATATCTTATATTTTTATAACCCTTGTTGATACTTTTCAAGCTTTTACTTTAAAAAGTTTTTATTTATTTATTTTTTAGAGAGAGACAGAGCACGAGGGAGAGGGGCAGAGAGAGGGAGACACACAATCTGAAACAGGCTCCAGGCTCTGACCTGTCAGCACAGAACCCAATGTGGGGCTTGAACCCACAAATCGCAAGATCATAACCTGAGCCAAAGTCAGATGCCTAATTGACTGAGCCACCCAGGCGCCCCTCTAGCCTTCATTTTTTTTAAATCTGATTTTATCTTTATAGTGACCCGTGAAGTCAGCCCGGTGGTGCCATTCATTATCCTCAGCTTGTAAAACTAAGACAAGAAGACACAGAGGCGTGGTGACTTGTTCGAGGCTATAACTGGCCGGTAATATATTTCAACAGACAAATACAAGTCTTCAGGATCCTCTTTCATGGTTTTTAATTTTTTTCTTTGGAAAAAAAATATAATTTTTACGAAAGTAATATGTGCTTATAGTTATCAGTCAACCCAGAAATGTATGATGAAACTTTCTTTTCTTTTCTTTTTCACGTCAGACGGGTAATGTGCCGGTTGTAACAAGGTTTAAGGTGGTACATGTCACACAGCGGCGTGAACACCCAATCATCATGCTTATCAACCCCAAAAGGATCTGACGAAACTTTCTTAAGCAAGAATAACAAAAACAGAGAAGCCACAAAGGAAAAGACATATTTAACTACCTTAAAAAAAAAAAATTAAGACGGGCATCTGGGTGGCTCAGTCGACTTCAGCCCAGGTCATGATCTCACAGTTCATGGGTTCGAGCCCCGCATCAGGCTCTGTGCTGACAGCTCAGAGCCTGGAGCCTGCTTCTGATTCTGTCTCCTGCTCTGTCTGTCCCTCCCCCACTTGCCCTCTGTCTCTTCCTCTCTCAAAAATAAACGTTAAAAAATATAAATAAATAGGGGCGCCTGGGTGGCTTAGTCGGTTAAGCGTCCGACTTTCGCTTAGGTCATGATCTCGCAGTTCGTGGGTTTGAGCCCCACGTTGGGCTCTGTGCTGACTGCCAGCTCAGAGCCTGGAGCCTGTTTCGGAGTCTGTATCTCCCTCTCTCTCTGACCCTCCCCTGTTCACGCTGTCTCTCTCTATCCTAGAAATAAATAAAAATATTTTTAAAAAAAGAAAAAAATATAAATAAATAAAAAATAAAAATTTTCTGTAGCTATGTATGGGGATGGGTGTTAACTAGATACTGTGGGGATGATTTCACAATATACAAATACTGAATCATTATGTTGTCCATATGAAACTAATATAACGTTATATGTTGACTTTAAAAAGGGGAGGGAGGCATGGGCACCTGGGTGGCTCAGTTGGTTAAACATCTGACTCTGGATTTCAGCTCAGGTTACGATCTCATGGTTTGTGAGTTGGAGCCCTACGGTCTCTGTGCTGACAGTGCAGAGCCTGCTTGGGATTCTCTCTCTCCCTCTCTCCCTGCATGCCCCACCCCCCCAATTGTGGTCTCTCTCTTTCTCAAAAAAAAAAAAAGACTTAAAAACAAAGATTATTTGGTGCCAGAAATAATTCCCTGACATAATCCATCCCCTCACTTCTACATTAATATAATTTTTAGTTGGCCATAGAGCCTCTCAGAATAGAAACCATAGAAGCCTGTTACATTTGCAGCTAGGTAGGGCCACGTGACTCAATTCAGGAAATGAGATGTAATGAAATGCAAATGTCTGTGTGTGACAGCCTGGGGCGGGGGAGGTTCATTCCTTAAAAGAGGGCTGCTGTGTGCCCTGGGAGCTACTGCCATCTTGCATGTGAAGATCCGAGTCCTGCCTTTGGGATGGATGAGAAGGAGCCAAAGCCCCTGAAGCCTCCATGCGGCAGTGCTGCCTCAGCAACCCGGGACTGCATACCTCTGGGCTTGTATATAGGGGCAAATAACCTCTTTTTTAAAGTTTATTTATTTATTTTGAAAGGGAGAGAGCTCTTTTTAATGTTTATTTATTTATTTTGAAAGGGAGGGAGCTCTTTTTTAATGTTTATTTATTTATTTTGAAAGGGAGGGAGCGTGGAAGAGGGACAGAGAGAGAGAGACAGACAGACAGAGAATCCCAAGCAGGCTCCATGCTGTCAGGGCAATGCCCGATGTGGGGCTCAATCCTGTGAACTCTGAGATCACGACCTGAGCCGGTCAAGAGCCAGATGCTTAATCAACTGGGCCACCCAGGTGCCCAGGGCCAAATAAATTTTATATATTTTAAGCATCTCTTATTTTGGATAGTCTGTCTTTTGCAGCCAAATCTACTTTCACTGGAATAGTATTTTACTCAAGGAAGATGAGATTGGAGTGCTATGCGTGGCTTTGTTTGTACATCTCTGTTTGATTTGCTGGGGTGAGAATATGTTCATTCTGCAAACAAAACAAATAACAAAACCAAAAACTTAAAAAAAAAGTGTATCTTTTTTGAGAGAGAGAGAGAGAGAATGTGAGTAGGGGAGGGGCAGAGAGACAGGGAGACACAGAATCCCAAGCAGGCTCCAGGCTTTGAGCTGTCAGCACAGAGCCTGACATGGCGCTCGCTCAAACCATGAAATGTTAGATTGTGACCTGAGCCAAAGTTGGACAGTTAGACACTTAACTGACTGAGCCACCCGGGTGCCCCCCAAACAAAAACCTTTTTTTAAAAATGTTTTATGTATTTCTGAAAGAGAGAGAGAGAGAGAGAGAGGCATCGTGAGCAGGGGAGGGTCAGNTGTGGGGGAGGGGGCAGAGAGAGAGAGGGAGACACAGAATCTGAAGCAGGTTCCAGGCTCAGAGCTGTCAGCACAGAGCCTAATGCGGGGCTGGAACCCACAAACCGTGAGATCATGACCTGAGCCAAAGTCGAATGCTTAACTGACTGAGCCACTCAGGCGCCCCCAGACGACCTACGTTCTCATTTCACCTCCAAAATTAACTGGTTATGGCCTTGGAAAAATGATTACATTTCTCCCTATCTCAATTTTTAAACATTTCCAGATGAGAGAAAATAAGTTATCTATTTTTTTATAGTTGAAAAAGAGAAAAGCAACATTGCTTATTGCATGCAAAACTTTGCAAAATTGCAGGTGAGAGAGTTCCTTGAGATGCTTCATGACAAATAAGCCCAGGGGTCAAATAAGTTGAGGAGATGTCACATATTATGTCCCGCTCCCATCCTTGAAGTGTCAGCGCGCATTAGGAAATTAAACATCTGAGAATTCCCGCAGGGAAGAAGCCTGTTTCCCTTCATTAACACATCAGATTAAAGGAGGGCTAGAGATTCTAGATTTCAGTCTGGACCTTCAGGGACAGGCAAGGAAGGGACAGGCATCTTCCTGGCTGCACTGCTGTGGACAAATGATCTAACCTTCCTATGCTTCCGTTTTCTATGTGAAATGTACTAATGTCATTCTCTTTCTCTTGCGGGATCACTGAGCACAGCGGGCAGGAAAGACTTCTTGAGACGTTTTACGATGCAACTTAGTAAGTTTATTTCACTAAGTAGCATGGGGACAGGACCCATGGGCAGAAAAAGCCGCACTTTGGCGTCTGAAGCTGGTGGTCATAGGCTTAGTGCTCAAGGGGGAGGGGACAGACATGCAGGAAGTATTAGATCATAAGCGTTTCTTTGAATTTCTACTCATAAAACCACGTTCGCAAGATGTCTCTGTTGCTTATCATTCAGCTCGATATTAACCCTCTGTGAGAGGTCCGGGCAGGAATGAGACCTTTGAAGGATGCAGCGCCTGGCACTTACTTGATCCTTATTGGAACGAAGCAGGCTGTGGGCCGTTTCTTCTGGGCTAAACGTGAACTTTATTCTGCTTCTATCCCTCACCAATTCTGCATGGGGTTGTTGGAAAAGGAAGTTAAGACACTGGCATTTTGTAATTGCTCAAAAAATGATGATGATGATGATGATGATGATGATGATGAAAGCAGTCTGATCTAGAGTTTCTAGGAAATGACTGACTTCTGTGCCCAATTCGTTGACAAATAAAAAGGAAAGGGTAAAATCTGGGAGTGGTTTGAAGCCAGATGTTTCGGACAAGAGGCCTGAATGGTGATGGCGTGACTTACGCACGCAGAAGGCAGAACGCAGAAGGTCTGGAGAGAAGGGCTCCTGCGGGCGCTGGCAGAGCGAGGGGAGAGAGGCCGCGCCAGCATCGGGCGCCGCTCCCTGCTTCGGTCCCGCTGGCGGTCTGCAGTGAGGCCCGCAGTACACACCGCTCATTTTTCTTCAAATTTTTTATTGTGGTAAAATACACATAAAAATTACCATTTTAACCCTTGAAACATTTTTTTTAGTGTTTATTTTGAAAGAGTGAGGAAAAGAGAGAAAGAGAGAGAATGAGTGGGGAGGAGGCCGGGGGTGGGGTGGGGACAGAGGATCCCAAGCAGGCTTCACGATGACAGCAGAGCCCAAAGTGGGGCTCAAACTCACGAACCGTGAGATCATGACACTTAACTGACTGAGCCACCAGGCTCCCCCCATCTTGGCCCTTAAAAAATTTTTTAAAAAAACATTTATTCATTTTTGAGAGACAGGGAACAAGCTGGGGAGGGACAGAGAGAGAGGGAGACACAGAATCCGAAGCAGGCTCCAGGCTCTGAGCTGTCAGCACAGAGCCCGATGTGGAAGGCTTAACCCTTGTTAAGTGTATAGTTCAGCGGCGCCTGGGTGACTCAGTCGGTTGAGTGTCCGACTTCGGCTCAGGTCATGATCTCATGGTTCGTGGGTTCGAGTCCTGAGTCAGGCTCTGTGCTGACAGCTCAGAGCCTGGAGCCTGCTTCGGATTCTGTGTCTCCCTCTCTCTCTGACCCTCCCCTGCTCACGTGGTCTCTCTCTCTCAGAAATAAATAAAACATTACCCAAAAAAGTGTATAGTTTAAATAGCACGCGGCACATTCACACTGCTGTGCATCGGTCCCGACTCTCCATCCCCAGAAGTCTTGTCATCTGACCCTCCAGACCCATTAAACACCACTGTCCTACCCCCTCCTCCCAGTGGAATGGCCACCACCATTCTACTTCCCCAGTCCACGATATTGACTAAGTTCCTCATATAAATGGAATCATCCACTATTTGTCTTTTTGTGTCTGGCTTACTTCACTTAGCATGATGTGCTCAAGGTTCATCCATGTTGTGACATGTGCCAGAGTTTCATGCCTTTTCAAGGCTGAACAACACTCCTTTGTATGAGGTTCCTAATACTTTTTGTTATATATTAAAAACTACCGTCTTGGGGCGCCTGGGTGGCTTAGTCAGTTAAGCGTCCGACTTTCGCTTAGGTCATGATCTCACGGTTCGTGGGTTCGAGCCCCGCGTCGGGCTCTGTGCTGACTGCCAGCTCAGAGCCTGGAGCCTGTTTCAGATTCTGTGTCTCCCTCTCTCTCTGACCCTCCCCTGCTCACGCTGTCTCTCTCTCTCTCCTAGAAATAAATAAAACATTAAAAAAAATAATTTAAAAAAACAAAAAACAAAAAAACTACCGTCTTAGGGACGCCTGGGTGGCTCAGTCGGTTAAGTGTCCGACTTCAGCTCAGGTCATGATCTTACGGTGCATGGATTTGAGCCCCGCATAGGGCTCTGTGCTGACAGCTCAGAGCCTGGAGCCTGTTTCAGATTCTGTGTCTCCCTCTCTCTCTGACCCTCCCCTGCTCATGCTGTCTCTGTCTTTGTCTCTCTCTCAGAAAGAAATACAACATTAAAAAAAAAAAAAACTACCGTCCTAAAACAACTATGATCTGGGGCTGTCCTTCAGCGACATGCTCAGGAAAGAAATACCCTTTCTCCATCAGCCACCTTCCTTGTCAACGGACTCCTAGACACAGATGTTGAATTTTGCAACCCAGAAGCGTTGCCATACCTAGTTAGCCCAGTTTTTTCTCTCCAGAATTTCAGTGTCTGGAAACTCACTTTTTTTCCTTAAAAATTTTAAGTTTATTTATTTATTCTGAGAGAGAAACAGAATGAGCAGGAGAGGGGCAAAGAGAGAGGGAGGGAGCGAATCCCAAGCAGGCTCAGCGCTGTTAGTGAAGAGCCTAGCGCAGGACTTGAACTCATGAACAGGGAGATCATGACCTGAGCCAAAACCAAGAGTTGGACACCCAACCAACAAGCCATCCAGGCGCCCCTGGAAATTCACCTTTTAAAGAGAAGAAGTGGGAAGCGCCTGGGTGGCTCAGTCCCTTGAGCATCTGGCTCTGGATTTTGGCTCAGGTTATGATTCCAGGGCCTTGGGATCCAGCCCCACCTCCGGCTCTGTGCTGAGCGTGAACCTGCTTGAGATTCTCTCTCCCTCTGCCCCACTCCCCTGCTCACGAGCTCGCTCTCTGTCTCTCAAAAAAGAGAAGAAGTGAAGGCAGGACAAAGAGAGGTGTAGGAACTGGCAGAAATCATTATTGTAGGGTGCAGCTCCCTGGACAGCAGGGCCAGCGAGCTACTGACGAGCAAAAGAGCGGAACCAAAGAGCCAGATTTTATAGGACCAGAAAACGACCTTAGGGCACCAGGCTGTGTTTAGTCGTCACTTCTTGTAGTCTGGTTGAGAAGCCTAAGGAGGGCTGCAGATGCACACACTGCCGCGGCAGGCAGCCCCCCACCGTCCTTACCGAGCAGGGGCCACAGTGTGACGGCGGGGAAGCCCGCATACCCACTCCTAGAAACTGGAGTAGATGCGGGGCGCCCGGGTGGCTCACTTTGCTAAGCGCCCCACTTCCGCTCGAGCCCTACGTGGAGCTCTGCGATGACAGCATGGAACCTGCTTGGGAGTCTCTCTCCTCCCTCTGCCCCTCCCCCCACTCGCGCACACTCTCTCCAAATAATGGAGGAGGGGGAGGAAGAAGTAGAAGGGTGCAGGAGGAGAGGGAGGAGGAGGGGGAGGAAGTGGGGGAGGGGGAGGAGNTGAGGTCAGCGGAGAGCCAGGGTTGCCCTCCCTGCCAGGAAGCCGAGAGGCTGTGCCACGGCCTTTCCCCCGATCAGTCTCCGGGGAGGCAAAGCTCCCGCGCCTCTGACCCCCACGTCAGTGAGGCCCCGGGGGGGTGCGGGGGCCGGCGGGGCTGCCCGGAACTCGGCCCCTCACACCTAGCCTGGCTGGGGAACCCGCGCCCGCGCCCGCCGCGCCTCCCAGGGCCCTCGGCCCGAGCACGCAGTGACGGCAGCGCGTTAGTCACCTCCTCCCGGCCCCGGGCGACGGGAATCCTCCGCCCAGCGGAAGCTCGAGTTCCTCCCCGCGAGTCATCCCGCTCTTAGGGCCTCGCCAGTGAGTTCCTCGTCCCCCCGCACCCCACTTCCTCCTAAAGCTTGACGCTGCCCCTGACTCTTTGCTATCCTGTTGCCCAGCACCTTCCACCGCGTCCTCCCGCCGGAGGCTCCGCCGCCTACGGAATTTAAAGATGGGGGGGCGGGGGGTAAAGGGCAAGCGAGTTCTTCCTTTGTGGTGCGGGGTGGCCCGGGCGGGTTGTAACACCAGCGTCCACTAGAGGGCGACTTCGCCTCACGAAAGAAGGGTGGAACTTTCTACCCAGAGGAAGCAGAGGTGTTAACTCGTTCATACAGCTTTTGTATTAGCCACTACTCGCTTAAAAAACAAACAAACAAAAAACAAAAAACAAAAACCTAAAAACCTAACTCTCACAAACACACACAGTTTTGTTAATAATAAAATTCATCTTTTTTAATTTTAGGAATTGCTTTCGCTTTTAAACTAATTTTATAATTAAGTAAAATGTTTACATGGTTCCAAACTCTGCAAAAGAAGGTGTATTCAAAGTTTATCTACTCTCCCTGCCTTTACCACCTTATTTCTTCTCTCTCTCCCTAGTCATCACTCTTTAATGATACCGTTCAGTTTCCATCATTTTAGTATAAAATATATATGTTTACATCTCCTCTTTTAGATAAGAGCATACTAGTCACATGTCCTACACCTTGCTTTATTCACTTAGAAGAATTTCTTGAGGATCATTCCATAGTAGCATCTGCCTCGTTGCTGTTTTAAAAAAATTTTTAATGTGTCTTTTTGAGAGAGAGACAGTGTGAACGGGAAAGGGACAGAGAGAGAGGAAGACACGGACTCTCAAGCAGCTCCAGGCTCTGCTCTGTCAGCACAGAGCCCGACGTGGGGTGTGAACTCAACAGCCATGAGATTGTGAGATCATGACCTGAACCAAAGTCAAAGCCTCAACCAACTGAAACAATGAGGCACCTCATAGCTTTTTTTTTTTTTTTTACAGGAAGCTCCACACTCAAGGTGGGGCTTCAACTCAAGACCCCAAGATCAAGAGTTGCACGGTCTACCGACTGAGCCAGGCAGACGCCCCCTCTTTGCTTTTTATAATTGTGTAACAGTCCTTTGTGCCGACGTACCAGACTCTTACGACAGTGGTTTAGATTGTTTCCAGCTGTTACAAATAACGCAGTGTTTAACAGTGCACACCTCTTTTCATATTTTTGCTGGCAAATCGTTGGGACAGATTTCTCAAAGTGGGATTACTTAATAAAAAGGTATTGCGGGCCATACTAGCCAGACATTGGCCCAGTTCCCTGCGGTGGAGGTTGTATCGGTTTGTATTTCCACACTCACCATATCAGAGAGTCTGTTTCCTCCCAGCCTGGACAGCAGAGAGTGCTATCAACATTTGGGATTTATGCCGATCTCACGAGGGAGCTATGATGTCTCCATGTAGTTTTAATGTGCGTTTTTTAAAGTTGTAAACAATGTTGAACGTTTTCATATGGCTCACAGCAATTTCTTTCTTTCTCTGTGATATGCCTGATTATATTTCTAGCTCAGTTTTCAGTAAGGTTATTAGGGTCTTTCTCTTTTGTTTTTCTTCTCTTTTTTTACCAGAGATGTTAACTCTTTGCCCATAATACAATTTATAATATTTTTCTCAGCTGTCTTTTCACTTTTTGTTATTAATGTTTAAAATATGTCAATCTGCAGCAACATGCAGAAGAATGAAACTAGATCATTTTCTCACACCATGCACAAAAATAAGCTCAAAATGGATAAAGAACCTGAACGNTTATCATAAAAAAATAAATAAAATAAAATAAAATAAAATAAAATATGTCAATCTGCATCCATGGGATTAATCAAATGTTTTGGTTCACTTTGGATCAATTGATGATAGATATTATTAAAAAATTTTTTTTATATAGTTTATCTATTTTTGAGACAGAGAGAGAGGGAGACACAGAATCCAAAACAGGCTCCAGGCTCTGAGCTGCCAGCACAGAACCCGAAGCAGGGCTCGAACCCACAAACCGCCCACGAGATCAAGACCTGAGCCAAAGTCAGACACTTAGACAACTGAGCCACCCAGGCGCCCCTGATGATAGATATTAGATTTCTTAATTTGACTGTCCATTCTTGCATTCATGGAGTTATCCCCTTGGTCATAAAAAATGTTTTTTTAATGTGCTGTTGGATTCCGTCTGCAATATTTTATATAAGATTTTTTGGATTTTGTTGTTTTTATTTTTATTTTAGAGAGAGAGAGTGCAAGCAGGTGAGAGGGGCAGAGGGAGAGAGAATCTTAAGCAGACGCTGCATAAACACAGAGACGGATGTGGAAAGGGGCTCGATCCCACGACCTTGAGATCATGACCTGAGTGGAAACCAAAAGTTGGAAACTCAACCCACTGAGACATCCAGGCGCCCCTATATAAGATTTTTGTATCTGGGCCCCTGCTGGCTCAGTCAGAAGAGCGTGTGACTCTTGATCTTGGGGTCGTGAGTTCAAGCCCCATGTTGGGGTAGAGATTACTCAGAGAAATAAAACTTGGAAAAAAAAGATTTTTGCATCATTATTAATAAGTGAAATGACCTACACTGTTCTTTTTTGTTATAATCTTTGTCATAGTTTCACAATTCAGGTTTGGGAATTCAAAACTCATTTCATAACATGAATTTGGGAGTTTTCCTTTCTTTGTCATGCTCTAGAATAGTTTAAGATGGTTTTATTTTTTATAGTTTGATAGAATCCCCTAGTGAAAGTGCCTGAACCTGTTTTGTTCTTTAGGAACTCTAACCAGTAATTTTTTTTTTTTTTTAATGTTAAATGGTCTGTTTAGACTTTCTGTCCCCGCAGGGGTCAATTTTGTGAAATTGGATTTTTTCTACAAAATTATCCATTTAATGTAGCTTTTCAGGGGCACCTGGCTGGCTCAGTCGGTGGAACATGCGGCTCTTGATCTTGGGGATCATGAGTTCGAGCCCCACGTTGACTATAGAGATTACTTTTAAAAATAAAATCTTAAAAAAAGATTTTCAAATATATTTACATAGACTATGTTTTCAATTTCCTCTTCTATGTCTATCATTTCTAATTTCATGTGTCTGTATCTCTGCCACCTCACCTGTTTCTTGAGTAGTTTGGCTAAGAAGTTAATATTATTGTTTCAAAGAAACTACAGTTTATTACTGTGACTTTCTCTTGCTGTTGTTTTCAAGTCCATTAATCTCTACCTTTCTTGTTACTTATTTCTTCTTTCTGTTGGCATTGGTTTACTTTTTTTTTCTAGTCTCTTGAGTTGTAATGTTTATTCATCCATTTTTACTTTAATTCATATAGGTATTTAATGTCATAAGCATTTCTCTGATAGCTGTTTTAACTATTTCCCATAGATTCTGGTTTTCATGATTACTATTTTCAAAAAACTCTACAAGCTGTGTTGCATTTCCCCTTTGACCCAGGAGTGGTTTAACAGCATGTTTTTACATTTCCTGTTAGAAGAGCCTTTTTGGTTTGTTGTTGTTAATACCTAGTTGTATTACATTGTGGCCAGAGACTACTACTTGTTTTATTATTTTTTCCCTTTGAAATTCACTGAGATTTTCTTGACATGAATGTGTTACTTTCTTGTGGATTTTGTGAATGCTTTAAAACGCATTTGGGGGAAAAAAGTGTATTCTTGATCATCAAGGTTCAGAGTTTAATATACATTAAATCTGTCTTACTTATTATGTAGTTTAGGTTTTCTATGCCCTTACTAACTTCATGCTCACTGCATCTTTCTAGATATGAGAAGATTTGTTAAAAATCTCCAATTATTGGTATGCCTGTATTTCTCCTTGTATTATATCTAATTTTCTCCTCTTTTAAAATTGTGGTAGAAGTTTATCCCTTAAAACTTTTTAGTCAGAATTCTCTTTTCTTGGATAATTACAATTGTAACCCCTTTTTTTAGGTTAAAAAAAAAATCTGGCCCATTTTTGTTTTTGTCATTTATTTCTAGCCTTCCTGATTTTTCTCATTTCAGATGTATTTCGTTTACACGAAACATACTGGATTTTATTTTGTTACTCAATGTGAAAATCATTTTCTTTTGACAAGCATGGTGGACTTGTTAATATATTTATTAATGGGATCAATATGTTTGACCTCAGATCTGCCTTACTATAATATTTGTTATATATTTTAGTCTTTCACCATGTGATCTATTTCATTTGCTTCCTCCTCTCCCTCCCCAGCCCCTTTTTAAACACACCTTCTGGCATTTAGGAAGAGCTTATATTTTTGTTCTAATGGTCACCTTTATCCTAAAACTTTTATATAATGCATAAGTTCTCTCTCTTTTTGGCTACTGTCTGTGTGAGTGTGTGAGAGGATAGAAGAAATGTATATATTGGTCTCTGCCCCTCCCATCCCTGTTCCCGGCACAGAGCTCATAATTTCTTAAGTGACAGGGCACTAAGAACATCTTTTGTTCTAATCTGTGGTCTCTGACCCTACTTCCTGACACGGGGCTCCTAAATCCCTTGGAATTTCCTGGGTAATAGGATGTCTTTTGTTCTAATGAGGCCACTCCGGGTGGGCTCCTGGATGGGGCTGGTCGCCAAAAAGACCGAACCAAGATTAGAAGCCTGGAATTTTCAGGCCCATCCCCTTTCTCCATCCAGGGAGGAAAGGCTGGAAGTGGAGTTAACGACTGATTGATCATGTTTACGTGGCGAAGCTTCGGTAAGAGTCCCAATAGTACAGGGTTTGGAGGGCTTTCCAGGTCAGAACACGGGGAGGTGCGGGTGAGCGGCCTGCCTGGAGACGGCCCCAGGGCACGGAAGCCCCACACCCCCTCCCACATCCCTCGCCCTAAGCACCTCTTCCATCTCTTGTCCCTCTGGGTCCTCAGTCACACCCGCTTACGGTAGGCTGGCACACAGGAACGGAGCAGTTTTCCCCAGCTCTGTGAGCCGCTCCAGCAAATGAATTAAACCCAAGGAGCGGGGCGCATGAGAACCTCTCGCTCACAGCTATCAGTGAGGGGCGCCGGTGACAATCTGGACTTCGCGGCTGGCACCTGACCTGGGGGTGGCGGGAGAGGCGAGGTCCCCTGGGACTGAGCCCTTCACCCCGGGGACCTGATACGATCTCTAGGTGGACAGTGTCAGAACTGAGTTCAACTGTAGGACAGGCACCCAGGTGGAGTCACAGATTTGCCTGGTGTGGAACCCACACACACGTCTGGTGCCGGCAGTGCTGTGAACGCGGTGGCAGGGTGTTTGAAAAACTCCTAATATGGAGAAATAGCAAACCGACCTAGGAGTCTCTCTTTAAAAAAAAAAGAACAGGGTCTTGTTGAGGGAGTGCCTGGCCGGCTCGGTCAGTTGAGCATCCGACTTCGGTCAGTCAAGTCTCCGACTTCGGCTCAGGTCCTGATCTCGAGGTTCATGAGTTCAAGCCCTTCATTGGGCCTGTCAGCGCAGAGCCTGCTTCGGATCCTCTGCCCCTCCCCCGCTCGTGCTCCCACTCTCTTTCAAAAATAAACATTTAAACAATTATAAAAAAATAAAAAGATAAAAAGTGTCTTGCTGAGTACTTTTATAAATTTGCTTCTTTCTTTCTTTTTTTTTAAGTGGGCTCAAACCCCAACACGGGGCTTGAACTCCTGACCCTGAGGATAAGAGTCACATGCTCCACTGACCGAGCCAGCCAGGCACCCCGGTCAAGGACGCTCTTAACCCCCCTCTTGCTGCTCTCCGCTAGCACCAAACTTGAGGCAACATCCTTGCAGTCCTAACGGCTGCCCCTGACAATCAGGATTTAGCCTACATCTTACATACTCTCCCCGCACTCTCCTCACTGGCATTCACAGGGTTCCCACGAAACCTGACATAAAAGAATACATATTAATGGTTTATTAATGGTTTGTTGTGATTATATTTCTTTTTTATTCAACATTTGATTCATCTCTGAGAGACAGACAGACAGACAGACAGACAGACAATGTGAGCAGGGGAGGGGCAGAGAGAGAGGGAGACACAGAATCCAAAGCAGGTCCTAGGCTCCAAGCTGTCAGCACAGAGCCCGACGCAGGGCTCGAACCCACAAACTGTGAGATCATGACCTGAGCCAAAGTCGGACGCTTAACTGACTGAGCCACCCAGGCGCCCTGTTGCAATTAAATTTCAATACGCGATAAAATAATAGTATCTGTTCTCAAACGTTCTGGCCATCTGCCTTCCGTCCAAGCACATAGCTTAGCATATACTACAGTGTGTCCGTCACAGCGTCCCTATTCTTAGTTGTGCAAGGACACAGAAGTTTAACTTGCACCACTAGTGAGAGATACTGGTGTCTCATTTTGGCTGCGTACAGTTTGTTCTCTAGATTCCTCACGAAGGGTTCTGATCAAGAATATGCTTCTCTCAGGACGCCTGGGTGGCTCAGTTGGTTGAGCGCCTGACTTCGGCTCAGGTCATGAACTCATGGCTTGTGGGTTCCAGCCCTGCGTCAGGCTCTGGGTTGACAGCTCGGAGCCTGGAGCCTGTTTCAGATTCTGTGTCTCCCTCTTTCTCTGACCTTCCCCGGTTCATGCTGTCTCTCTCTTTCTCTGTCAGAAATAAATAAAACATAAAAAAAATTCAAAATGCAACACCCTTGGGGCACCTGGCTGGCTCAGTCAGTGGAGCATCTAGCTCTTGATCTTGGAGTTGTGGGTTTGAGCCCCATGCTGAATGCAGAGACTACTTCAAAATAAAATCTTAAAAAAAAAAAAAAAACCCTTGACTTTATAATTTCACTTCTATAAACATATCCCACAAATATACTCACAGAGGTGCAAAACAACACAAATACAAAGTTATTCATCTCTGCACTGTTGTAATAGCAAGTTTGGAAACAAACTAAATGTTCAATAATAGGACACTGATTAGATAAAGTATAATATATATCAACTATGTGATACTATGCGGTTATAAAAAAGCAAGGAAGCTCTTGATACACTAATATGTAATGATATTCAAAATATGTTTCTTTTAGGGGTGCTTGGGTGGCTCAGTTGGCTAAGTTTCCGACTTCGGCTCAGGTCATGATCTAAAGGTTTGTGGACTTGAGCCCCACATCGGGCTCTGTGCTGACACCTCAGAGCCTGGAGCGGGCTTCCAATTCTCTGTCTCCCTCTCTCTGCCCCTCCCCCACTCGCACTGTGTCTCTCAAAAATTAACATTTACATTTTTTTTCAAAATGCTTCTTTTCAAAAAAAAATATTTTAAGTAATCTCCACACACAATGTGGGTCTCAAACTTACAACCCTGAGATCAGATTTTTATTTTATTTTTTACTGTTTTACTTATTTCTGAGAGAGAAAAAGAGGCAGTGTGAGCAGGGGAGGGTCAGAGAGAGAGGGAGACACAGAATCTGAAATAGGCTCCAGGCTGTGAGCTGGCTGTCAGCACAGAGCCCAACGCGGGGCTCGAACCCATGAACCGTGAGATCATGACCTGAGCCCAAGACAGCTGCTTAACTGACTGAGCCACCCAGGCGCCCCAGACAACCCTGAGATCAAGGGTCACATGCTCCATCAAGTGAGCCTGCCAAGTGCCCCCAAAATATATTTCCTTCTTTCTTCCTCCCTTCATTCTTTCCTTCCTTCCATTTTCTTCCTTTCTTTACAATTTTAGAGAAAGAGAAAGTGCAACCAAGGGGTAGGGGGAGAGAGAAAGAGAGGAGAGAGAGAGAGAAAATCTCTCCAGAGATAGAAAACAGGCTCCATATTCAGTACAGAGCCTGACATGGGGCTCATTCCCACAACCCTGGGATCATGGCCTGAGCCACAATCAAGAGTCAGACACTCAACTAATTGAGCCACCCAGGTGCCCCCTAAATATATTTCTTAATCTTAAAGTAAGTACTGTAGCATGCTATGATTTTTGTAAAAGGTAACAGTGATGAATAAAATACGTTTCTATTTATTATTTCTAGTTCTTGCATACGCACAAAGCTTTTGTAAAACTACACAAGAACTGATAACTGGTTTTGGTGAAGTTTTGTTTTGTTTTTTAAATAAAGATCTACTGGTTCAAAGCAAAAGTAGGAAACTTTTACCTTCTATGGTCTCTCTCCACTTAAACTGACCAGTATTCTTTTTCTTCTTCCCAAATTCCATTACATTAGTAAGACTCTTAGTAGGTTACCAGAAAGGTACAGGCCCAGGGCGCCTGGCTGAGGCTCAGTTGGAAGAGCATGTGACTCTTGATCTCAGGGTCATGAGTTTGAGCCCCACATTGGGTGCAGAGATTATTTAAATTAAAAAAAAAAAAGGTAAAAGCCAATGTTCTTTCAGGATGATGGTTGCCAACGAGGGGACGCTGGCTTGCAGGGAAGGAGAAAGCACTGCAGCGAAAACCAGAGATGGAGGAGAAACAATCTCTCTTCCTGACCACGTTCTACCTTCTGCATTCCAGAACGCTTTAAGGCCCAAACTATACTTATTACTTTTGTGATCTGTTATAAATCTCCTCTAACTTTATAATAAAGTCCTCCATTTTCTGTTTAAGGTGATCTGAATAGGTACCTCTTTTTAGGGGGCAGTCTAGAGCCACCAATGATACTAAATTATCAGGCGTTCACTATACCTCAGCACCTGCCTGGGCATGTTACGTGTGTCTCCTGCTCAAAACTAAGCCTACTCCCAGTTCACACAAGGAAACTGAGACACAGAAAGATGAAGTCACTGTCCAAGGTCACATATTTAGGCAAGACCAGAATTTAAGCCGGGCAGTTTGATCCCAGGGTCCAGGATGGTGGTTGCCCTCCGTTAGAAATAATTTATACGTTACCTAGAGATACAAAGCAAACTTTTAATTCCACAGCAGGCGATCTCAATCCAAAGGAAAGATTTCCTGAGGTCTAATTTCAGGCATCAGACAACTGAAGCAAACAATGAAAATATTGTGAGGCATATTTTTGTGTGTAGGACCCTTATGGGTTAAATCTGGTCCAATGAAAGACCGTCACCTGTTCTGGAAGTCAACCAATCTGAAGAAAGACTACAATTTCAGTATAATTTATGAGGAGCTTGAAAAGTGCCTATTATTATTTACAATTTCCTAGTGTTTGTGAAACTCTGACTGGAGAAGTCACACAGGGTCAAGCCAGGGTTGGATTTTAAAGAGACAACCTAAAATCGTTACCTCTCCCCCAGGAACAATAGGGTAGAGGGTCCAGAGACAGACCTAAATAAATTAGGGGATACAATAAAGGTGGCGTGTCAAGTCAGCAGGGAAACGATAGTTCATTCAATGAATAATTCCAAGACAAGTTAGGCACCTGGAGCCTAATCTCGGTCTAGTGACCGAATAAATTCTAGGAGGAACAAAAATTTAAATGTAGGGGCACCTGGGTGGCTCTGTTGGCTAAGTGTCCGACTCTTGGTATCAGCTCGGGTCATGATCTCACGGTTTATGGGATTGAGCCCCGTGTTGGGCTCTGTGCTAACAGTGTTGAGCCTCTTTGGGATTCTCTCCCTCTCTCTCTGCTCCTCCCTTCCTTGGTCTCTCTGTCTCTCTGTCTCTCAAAATAAATTTAAAAAATGAAACTATGGGTGAATTCTTTTTTTAAACATTCAAATTTGCAAAAAGCCATTCAAAGCTTAAGACCCAAAAGCACAGAGTCATGAATTTGACTACATAAATATTAAAAACTTGTCCATAGCAAAAAAAGGCTACAACAAAAAATTAACAACAAACACACTGGCAGGAAATGTCTGCAACATTTGCAACATATTTGACAAAAGGGCTAATTTCCTTAATATATAAAGAGTTCAAGATTAGTAAAAATGATCAACAGCTCAATTGCAAGTGGCAAAAGACACGGGAGGTTATTTTCAGGAAAAAAAATAAAAGAAGTAAAAAGGCTAATAAACATATGGAAAACATCATAATTGAAGAAATGCAAATTTAAAACAATGATACGCCATGGTTTTATTTTTACGTTTATTAATTAGATAGAGAGAGAGAGAATAAGCAGGAGCAGGGGAGGGACAGAGAGAGAAGGAGAGAGGGAATCCCAAGCAGGCTCTGATCTTCCAGCTCAGACCCTGACACAGGGCTCGAACTCACAACCTGTGAGATCATGACCTGAGCCCAAACCAAGAGTCGGGACACTCAACCGACTGAGCCACCCAGGTGCCCCACTGATTTATCCTGTTTTACCTCCAACTTAAGAGATAATCTGGTGTAATGGTTAAAACTGATGGCTCTGGAATCAGAATACTTGGGATGAAATCCCGGCTCTGCTCCTTACTGGGTGCGCCCCAGTGTCCTTGGCAGGGGTGCCATGAGAGCCAAGCGAGAAAGTGTAATAAAAAGCAATTAAAACCGTGGTTGGTATATAGTAACTATGCTCATTATTGTCAGATTGACAAAAACAGGAAAAACACTAGTAGTAATGCTGGAGAGAGAGTGGAGGATGAGGCCCTCCCCTGTACTGCCCGGAAGATGTACAAACTGGAGGGGTCTTTGCAAGTAGACACTGTCTACTCGCACTCTAAATGCACGAGCCTTTTTGACTTTCCAATTCACATTTAGAAACTATCAATCCAATCAATCATGTATGTTCACAAGAATAAATACATCTATATCTAATTCTTTTTATGTTTTTATTTTACTTTGAGAGACAGAGATAGAGAGCGAGCAGAGGAGGGGCAGAGAGAGAGGGAGACACAGAATCCGAAGCAGGCTCCAGGCTCCGAGCTGTCAGCACAGAGCCCGACGTGGGGCTCGAACCCATGGACTCTGAGATCATGACCTGAGCCGAAGTTGGACGCTTCACAGACTGAGCCACCCGGGTGCCCCAATCATATCTATATCTATATGTTCATAAAGATACATATGCATGTACAGATTTTCAATGTTAAGAATGTCTGTAACAGCAAAAGCTGGACATAACCTAAATGGCCAAGTAGTTACTACAGCAATAGTAACAGGAACTGCCTCTGACGAGCAAGACTGGGAGTTGAAGTCAGATGGAAATGTGACATCCTTCTGTAAGACTGGAACTCCCCCGACCTCCAGTAATGACTTTTTCCATTAAACATAAACTAGTTAATTTTTAAAAATAAGAATGCAGTCATCAGATAATTACAACTCTATCAGAAGAGCAAACCAGCTGAAGGCAGAAGTTTCGTGAGAAATGCGGCTGCTTAACCATCACCGTGGCTTTCAGGACCACGACAGATGTCCTAGAGCACAGTCCCTGGTTATTGGCGTTATGACCCCAGGGTGCTGAGCACCCCAGGGAATGAGCACACCCGTCCTTTCCAGACTTCAGGTTACCCTGGGGTTAACTGCCAGAGCCTGCAGAACCAGGGCTGTTTATACCTCCAACTCTAGAAGCCTTGGGATGAAGGCGGGGAGCGGGGAGGGAAGCGGGAGGGGGAGGGGTGATTGGTTCTCAATCATTTCTTTCAACAATTTACTTGTTAGTTTTTTCCTTTCATCTTAACACCTCATGTATAAATAGACTTTCCAACTACTATGGCAGTGCCACTTTCTCATGAATTCTGACAACCCAGTAAATGGATACGATAATGCCATTTTTAAAAATTAAAAAAAATTCTTTTAATGTTTTATTTATTTCTGAGAGAGAGAGAGAGAGACAGCATGAGCAGGGGAGGGTCAGAGAGAGAGGGAGACACAGAATCTAAAGCAGGCTCCAGGCTCTGAGCTGTCAGCACAGAGCCCGATGCGGGGCTTGAACCCACGAACCATGAGATCGTGACCTGAGCTGAAGTCGGTGCTCAACCGTCTGAGCCACCCAGGCGCCCCAACGATAATGCCATTTTACAGGCGTCTCGGAGGGCTCGCCCAGTCCCACAAAGATTAGGTTTGTGCCCTGGCACCACCACTTAACTCTCCAAACCTGGTGCCTTCCATCACACGGGTTTCTCAGCACCCCTGCCCGATCTGCCCCCACCAGCTCCTGCCCCAGCCTCATCCCTGCCAACACCAAGCACCTGTGTTCTTAAGCCCTGAGATTCGGAAGGGATGGAGGAGACGGGAGTCATTTAAGGACAAGGGACAAGAGTTGCTTTTTCCTTCTGGGGATAAATCCGAGTTACTTTTTAAAACATTAGTCCTTTGCCTGAGAAAATGAAGTAGTGGACCCTCCACACAGTCTCACTAGTACCTGTAAAGGGAGGCTCTTTTATCTTCACAATACAAATGAGTCTATACAAGTTTAGAAGTGGGGGGGGCGCCTGGGGGGCTTAGCCAGTTAAGCGTCCAACTTTGGCTCAGGCTATGATCTCAGTTTGTGAGTTCGAGCCTCACATCGGGCTTTCTGCGGTCAGCACAGAGCCCACTTCAGGTCCTCTGACCCCTCTCTTTCTGCCTCCCCACACCCTCAAAAATAAACATTAAAAAAAAAAGTTTAGAAGGAGAGCTAATTGTTGAATGTCACACAGCTCCCATGTTACTATGTGGAGTGAGGACTCAGTCCTGTGTCGGGCTCTCAAGTCTGTGTACAGCATACTGCCGCCCCCCCCTGACAGTTTTTGGTGTTCCATGGTTTGTTAAGGTGGTTAAAGACCACGGTCAAAGACAATCTCTAAGTTCCTAAGCACAGTAAGTTATGCTACTAAACAGACAGGGCCAAGGGGTGCCTGGGGGGCTCAGACGGTTACGTGGCCGACTCTCGATTTCAGCTCAGGTCTTGAGCTCACTGTTCCTGGGTTCAGGCCCCACACTGAGCTCTGTGCTCACAGCAGCGCGGAGCCTGCTTGGTATCCTCTGTCCCCTCCTCTCTCTGCCCTTACCCTGCTTGCTCTCTCTCAAAAATAAACAAACATTAAAAAGGGGGGGGAAGGGTACCTGGGTGGCCCAGTCAATTAAAATACCTGGCTCTTGGTTTCGACTCAGGTCATGATCTCTTGCTTCAGGGGTTTGAGCCCTTTGTCAGGCTCCTTACTGATAGTGAGGACCCTAATTGGGATTCCTTTTCTCTCCCTCTCTCTCTGCCCCTCCCCTGCTCTCTCTCTCAAAATAAATGTTTGTTGTTTTTTTTTTCTAGCAGAGAGAGAGACACACACACAGCGTGAGCAGGGGAGGATCAGAGAGAGAGGGAGACACAGACTCTGAAACAGGCTCCAGGCTCTGAGCTGGCAGTCAGCACAGAGCCCGACGCGGGGCTCGAACCCACGAACCGTGAGATCATGACCCAAGCGAAAGTCAGACGCTCAACCGACTAAGCCACCCGGGCGCCCCTCTCTCTCTCAAAATAAATAAACTTAAAAAAAATTTTTTTAAAGATTTCTTTTCAGTTATTCAGGTGATTTTTTTCATGTTTACTTTGTGCCTCACATCCCTAAAATGAAAATGAGCCTGAGTGTCAAGGGAAAGGCTGGGGCTGTGTCATTCAAGAAAGTGAAGAACAAGTAGAAGGGACGGGCAGTCGCAGAAGGTCCGCCTTCCGCGGTTGCCAGGCAACAAAGGTAAACAGCAAAAAGTGGCAGGATCATGGCCACTAACTACAGTGCAAACCAGGTAAGTTCTTTTTCCATCTCTAACATTTCATTTTGCCGTCCAGATCTGAACTTTGGACTGACCCTCCCAGAGGATTCTGGTTATTGAGTGAAGAGCTCAAAGTGGGGTGAGAGTATTTTTCACCTCCTTAGTTCCTCAGTTGAGGGCTCACCGACAGGCAAAGGTATTTCAGGGTTAAGTTTGTAGGATCTAAGTAAGAGGTCAGCCAGTATTTTTTTCTGTAAAGGACCAAGGGATAAACAGTATATTGTTGGGGCCAAGTGACAAAAGCAGAGATGTCGTCATGTAGGTACTTCCAACAGCAAAATATTTTTCCATAACATGTTTGACAAAATTGAAAATATAGTTAACAGTGCATTTTTTGGGGTAATACTAATGAAAAAAAAAAGATTTTTTTCATAGATTTTATTTATTTGAAAAAAGTTTTTTAATGTTTTATTTATTTCTGTGAGAGAGAGAAAGAGACAGAGAGACAGACAGCATGAGCAGGGGAGGGTCAGAGAGAGAGGGAGACACAGAATCTGAAGCAGGCTCCAGGCTCCCAGCTGTCAGCACAGAGCCCGATGCGGGGCTGGAACCCACAAATCGCGAGATCATGATCTGAGCCGAAGTCGGCCGCTTAACCCACTGAGCCACCCAGGCGCCCCAGATTTTATTTATTTTTAAGTTTATTTATTTTGAGAAAGACTGAAGCAGTGCAAGAGGGGTAGGGACAGTGAGTGAGTGAGTGAGTGAGTGAGTGAGTGAGTGAGTGAGTGAGAGAGTGAGAGAGAGAGAGAGAGAGAGAGAGAGAATCCCAAGCAGGCTTTGCACTGTCAGCACAGCACCCAATGTGGGACTGGAACTCAGAAACTTCGAGATCACCTGAGTGGAAACCAAGAGTTGGATGCTTAACCAACTAAGCTATCCAGGAGCCCCGAAAAAAAAAGGAATTCTTATGAGATGAGAAAACATTTCACTTAATTGGGATATAAAGTTAGTGTTACCTTTCATCAAATCAATTGGAAATATTCATCTATAAAAACCATTCTTAGCTTTCTCAGTTCATCCCAAGGCAGACTGGAGGGTGGATGTGGCCCGTGGGCCGGTTTGCTGACCCCTGGTCTAGACCAGGATTCCCCAATAAAAAGACAACGTGAGTCACAAATACAATTGAAATTTTTCCAGAAGCTATATGAAAAAAATTAAGAAGAAATAAAATTAACTTTTTAAGTTTATTTTGAGAGAGGGAATGCATGTGCATGTGCGACCAGGGGAAAGGCAGAGAGAGAGAGAGAGGGAGAGACAGAGGGAATCCCAAGGAGGTGCTGCACACTCAGCACAGAGCCCAACCCAGGGCTCCATCCCATGAACCATGAGATCATGACCTGAGCTGAAATCAAGAGTAGGATTCTCAACGGAGCCACCCAGGCAAAAATAAAATTAATTTTAATGACATACTTAACCCAATAAATCCAAAATATTATTTTAACGTTTAACCAATATTTTAAGTTATGTTTAGATTCTCTTTTTTTGTGCGGTCTTCATTGTATTTTCTGTTTACAAAGCACCTCCATTCAGACTAGTCACATTTCAAGTGTCCACTAGCCCCAAGTGGCTAGGGGCGCCATGTTGAAGAGCCCACACGTAGACCAAGAGTACATCCCTTCTACAGGGAGCCGAAGCCTGCCATGGTTGGTTGTTCAGGTCTCTGGTCCTCTGCTCTCAAAAACTGTGCCTGGTTATCATTTCCTCACAGAGATTCTCGTCTTTCTCTCCACAGTATGAGAAAGCTTTCTCACCCAAGTACCTGCAGAACTGGTCTCCCGCCAAGCCAACAAAAGAGGTATGTTCACGGGCAGGGCTCCCGCAAGGCCAGTTTCTCTTTACCCCGTGTTCTCTGTAACTGACTGGCACCCAACTCCTTGAGCCTGCTCTAAATTCCAAGACCCTCCTCTCCCTCAGCCCTTAACGCAAGCCCCTCCGACACCTTCTCTCTTTTCCACTCCATTTTCACAAACGCTTCTCTCCTCGCCTCTACCCCAGAGAATTTCTTCCCATGAAGGCTACACTCAGTTTATCGCCAATGATCGTGGCCATCTGCTGCCCTCGGTGCCCCGTTCCAAGGTGAGATACTGATCCCCAGTCCTCTTGAGGAAATAAAGAACTGAGGCACAGAACTGGGGTAACTGAGATCAGAGGGTTGCAATCTAGCATAGCCACTGTCTGGAAATGAAAGTTCCATCTAATTCACACTGCGACACGACCACCCCGGACTTCCAGCCAGTTTATCTAGCACGACAGAGGTTCAGCACCCAGAATTCCTTACACTCATGAACACCTTCACGTGACGATACTTATCCAGTGTGCACTCTGCCAGACTTAGGCCAAGGGCATGGGATTTAATTTGGGCCCGCTGAGTTAATATGATGAAAAAACCAGAGTAACCTAAATGAGAAAGGGGGTAAAGGAGGGGAGGGGAGGCTGTGCTCTCAGTCTGATTTCACTCCCATGCCTCCAGAGGGTAAAGGGTGGAGGGCAGGTACAGGGAGTGAGGAGCCTGTTGAAGAACCACGTCTTCTTCCTTTTAGGCAAGTCCTTGGGGATCCTTCATGGGCACCTGGCAAATGCCTCTGAAGATTCCCCCCGCTCGGGTGACCCTGACCTCTCGTACAGTGGCTAGTGCTGCCTCCCTCACCAAATGGATACAGAAAAATCCGGATTTGCTCAAGGCTTCCAATGGGCTTCGTCCTGAAATCCTCGGCAAGGTATCTATTCCTCCTGCCTAACCTCAAATCCTATTATTATCTGTGTTTCTTTTCAACCTCAAAAATGCCTGTTATGGCATCACTAACCCAGCAGGGGGAGCCTCTAATCAGCTCTGTCTTAGCCCGTCAAGTGCTCGACTTCTGATACCTAAGATGAGCTAATGACATTTTACCCTGCATAGTGTACACTGGCCTATCTGACCTTCTGTCCGTGGTACAGGGAGAAAGCGAGTTAGAATTCTAAGGTGGACCGGGAATGACCTAGGCCTGACCAGAAACGTGATGGTCTCTTCCATTCTACCCGACAGCCTCATGATCCGGGCAGTCAGAGGAAACTGGGGAAGTCGATCACAAAGACCGTACAACAGGCACCAAATCCCACCATAATCCCAAGCTCCCCGGCTGTAAACCTCAGTTCCCCGGACCAGTCCCAAAGCTCACACCCTTCTGCAGGTCACACTCCAGGCCCCCAAAGCCCGCCCATCTCTCCTAAGAGCCTACTTGGAAGCCCGTGTATGGCGGAACCCCGCGCTTGCCCTAACTCAGCTGAGGTCCCGAAGTTCACACCCGGAAGTCCGGAGGCACCAAGGGGCCACCCTGAGGAAAGCCGCCTAGAGACTGAGTGAAGTAGCAAGACCCCCGGTGGGGAAGGTAGAATGGGGACATCACAGGGTGGGAATAAAGGTGAATGTGGAATATGAACATCGTTTGTGGAAATCTTTTACTGATTTGGACGTTTTCCTCCTGTTATGGGTCGTAACCAACCCATAACTGGTAAGCAACCCATAACGAGGAGGAGGGTTGGGGGAAACAGAGCAGGAAAAAGAACATGACAGTGGCTTCAGGCGGAACACGTTTTTACAAGGGCTGAGTCAGATACACTCCAAAAGTGACCGAGAGGAAGTTGGTCTGAACTGTAGCAACATTAATCTCAAATCCCCAGTCCCTCACCGCCACGCCCTCAGCTTTCACCCTGAGCATTCTCACTACAGCTTCTGGGTCTGAGGTACAGCTGTGGAGTAGAGCACGCATGCGCGTGTCTGGAGAAGGTGGGGGGAGAAAAGGTAAGGAAAGCCGGACAAAGGCAGAAGACACCACCCTGGGGTAAGACTTCACCCCTCAGGACGGCAAGCACGCAGGCAAGACAATCTGGAGAGTTAGTTATAAAGGTAAAACTCAAGCAAACTACACAGTTTGAAAACTGAAGATACAGAAGTGGGTAGAAGACAGAGAAGAAAAACAGAGAGATGGCAAGTAGGGACTGAGGGCACGATGGCCACTGTACCCCAACCCCAATCGGCCGAACGGTGAGAAGCCACCAAACAAGTTAAGATCCACGTCCCGGCTTCCGACACCTGCTTAGCATTCTGTCCTGCATCGTCCCGGTGCTGGCCGTTCAACGCGATGTCCTTGCCAAACCTCTCCCAGTTCCAATGCCAAAGCGTTCCCTCATGGACACTCGTCCCTCACTCCAAGGACAAGGACATACGGCTTAAGTGGGAGGAAGACTACAAAGACGCTTCGGGGCTCGCTGGGCAAAGAGGGAGAAGCGATCAGCGTGGAAAGCCAAAGGCCACCGGGGAGCCGGGAGGGCGACTCTTGGGGCAGCCGGTCCCCACGGTCCTAGCTGCAGTGAGGTCTTTCTGCCCAACGGCCACCGGTCCCAGTCCCTGTTCTTCCTCCAACTCTCAGGGTAACCGGCTGGCCAATGAGTGAGACAGACAACACAGATCTGGTACCCGTGTGTTCCCAAAGAGCATCCAAACAGTGCTCCTGCCACGGGAGTTAGGGACCCATGAGCCTGGCTCACGTGGATTTTCAAAGCAGCAAGTCTTGCCATTAAATTACACATTTTCACCAATCCCTCCTGTCTGGTCTTTGCCCCCCGTTCTGTCCCATCTGTGTGCTCAGCTCATCATTCCTCAGCCGCCACCTGGCTGGCGCTCTGGCTCCCTTCTTGGCTCCCAGGGTGCCGAGCGGCACCAGGAGGTTTATAAGCACTTCTTGCTGGGATTCTGGAAGCTGAGAAAACACAAAGCCTCCATATGCTAAACTTCCTTCCTCCTGCCCCCTCGGTCTCTGAGGCTTCTGTATGATATTCAATCTCTGGCTACTTGCATTTGATTCCCTAAAGACTCTTCCAGGGTGGGCTGCAGGACGAGCAGTCTCCCTCGTGTGAGGGGTCAGCCTGGGGGATGTGGCCGCCTGAGAGCGGAGGGAGCGGGGAAGAAACGGGCTCCTCCCCACCTGCCGCTCTCTGGGCTTCTTTCGATTTCAAGGCGAGTCAAAGACAAAATGATTACTTTAATTCAGTTTTAAAATAAGATGTCTCATGAACTTGGATTAGAAAAGGCTCGTTTTTCCAGAAATGCGGGGGGGGGGGGCGACTTAATAGGTTCAATGATAACTTTCTGGGTCTTCCTTCTGCATCAAGAGCTGTGTTATCTTCTCCCCAGAGCACCCGCTTCAAGAGTCAACTGACTGTCTCCCTCCGGCTGGGACAGGCTAATTCCCCGTCACCCCCACCCCTCTGCTCTCAGTCATGCTGTGTGGGCGCCGAAGACCCTGGGCCCTGACCAGTGAACAGAACTGTCCTTTAAGCCAGCAACCCACAGGCGGCGGCACCCACAGCCCCGCTCCCGGTCCCCGGGGCAGAGGCCACAGAGCTGGCATTGTTTCCACTGTCTCAGGAAGAAGGAGCCAAAAGCTGACCGTCAGCACAAATCAAGGCCCAATATGGACAGAGAATGAGGGCTCCTAGGCCTGGAGTAGGCTGCAAGCTGGGGGCAGGAAAAGGGAATTTTTGAGTCATTCCATCTTCAGAAACAAGGGGGAACCTGGACTCTTCCCCACCGCCGCGGCTCTGTAAGGTACTGTACCGCTACCCAGCTCCAAGGGGACGTGCAAGCGCAAAAGGGCCTAATAAATCAGGCGAACTTCGCCTGGGCTGGAGAAGAGAGTCACAGACAGGAAGACAGGTTAGTGAATCATTTATGGGAAGACGGTGCTGGGAGCCTCAGCTCTTCACATGGCTGCCAGGCCTACAGAGGACAGCACGGTAAGGACCAGCACAGCCACGCCAGACTGGTACAGCTGCGGGATCTTCAGGCCTTTGCCGAGGTCCCACACCTGCAGAAAACAGAAGAAACAAAAAGGAGAGGAAGAAGAAAGAGAGGATGTCAGCAATCGGGGACCTGGGTACGGCCCTTTCTGAGAAAGCAGCTCCATGTCCTGGGTGATGGCTGCCCTCAGCGCAGCTCTAGGGGAAAGCACTTCGCTCACTCCCCACCTCCACCTCTCTCAAAGCCCGTGACACGGCACCCGAGGGACAGGAAAGGCGTCCTCGACCTCTATATACAGAAGCTTTCAGACTAAAGAGATAGAACTTTCCCTCATGACACCACCGCCAAGTCAGTGTTTCCCCAAGCATGTCCCTCCACAACCTAGTTCCTCAGCATGCTGAAACTTACTACGCGGGGGAGAAAAGTTCGACGGTTAAATAAATTTGGGGAATATTTAGCTGCAAGACTTCTGAAAGAATGTATTCACGTACACTGTGAGGCTCCAAAACAGGGATGGGCTTTACGTGATTTCTGAGATACAGTTGCTCACAGGACCCCCGCTGAGAAGTCACGTCCGTCAGAGAACCAGTATTCCAAGAAAATACTCTGGGATCTAGACCACGGCTTCTCAATTCTGTTTGCCAGTGTATTTATAACAAAAGTTCGTGAAAGAATAAGTAACATTTACCATTACCATGTGTGCTGCGTTCTGTACGCTGTGTCCTACTAAATTTCTGGTATTTTTTTTAAGTAATCTCTATGCCCAATGTGGGGCTTGAACCCAAGACCCTAAGACCAAGAGTTGCACTCTCCACCGACTGAGCCAGCTGGGCACCCCTAAATTTCTGGTTTTGTTGGTAATAGCCCACTAACCTGATTTTCTACCCACCGATATAAAAACCAGGGTTCAAAAACCACTGATCTAGAGTCTCCTGCACCCCAGGGACACACACATATTGTACTCTAAGTCACTAAAAGATCCCCTAGGGCAAGAGCAGAATTTCTAGGTTCCACACCTTCCACATTTGGCTGCCCACACTCTGGGTTAAGCTGACGAAGTCAGGGGCACTTCGGGGAAAGGCCCGGGAAAGCCCACGGTGTGCGGGCGGGGGGTGGGAATCAGGCCTCTCCATGGATCAGATGAGGAGTCAGGTAGATTCCACACAGAGCTGTTTTGCTTCTACAGGAACAGCGTTTTACCAAAGAAGAAAAGGAGTCCTACTGGCTGGTAGTGGTGGGGGGGTACTCCCCAGAGCGCCAGAGACCCTGGCACTTCTCAGTCTTCTACATCAATGCCGCTGCCCATGCCCATCAGGTCTTCGGGGAAGGCAGTGATCGGGCTCAGAGGGCCAGAACTAGGGCTGTCGTGGAGAGCAGATCAAATCCTGTCCCACACTCAGAGCCAGTACTCACCACAAGAAAAAAAATAAAAGCAGATTTAAGGGCTTAAGAAAAGCCTTTGGGCTCCCCACTTCTGTCAACAAAGAGATTACCATTACAGGCGGGAACCAGGGCAGAAAAACCTTGACTGCGTTCTGACGTTTTGCAAAACCTCTTCCCCTTACCTCCCCTCTTACTGCGACAAGAGTAGATAAATGGCAAACCCCGCCAGGGCCAGGATGTGAACAGAGGAAGCTCATCAGCTGACTTTCCTTAGAGAGATTTGTTCAGTGGGATAAGAAGTCATTAATGGAAGTGCCTTCTAGCTCTGTCCCCTCCCGGAGGGCAGTGAAGTCATTGTGAATCAAACTGAACACTGCCCAGGGGAACGGTTGATAGATGCACTTAATTAAATAGGCCATTTAGTCTCTCACTTTTCTGATTCCATTAAACTGTCTTTTGGACCAGACTGAAATTCAGAAAGTGCTCGTCTCTAGACTCTGATGTGCAGGTTTAAAGGTCAGATTAAGGCAGAAGTATCCATCTGGCAGGTGACTCAAGTTCAGGAGGAAAGGAAGATGAGAAACAATGGAATCATAACCGTCTGCCTGGGAAAGAAAGCAAGACGAGGGGTAGGGAGACCACAAAATCTTAAAATGCTGGAGGAAGGACTGATCTCTGACCTGGGGCAGCCATGATTAAGCTTAATCCCTTTATAAAGAGGAGGAGACACTAGATTTGAACTGACCCAAAGGTCTTGTAGGAGGCAACAATTTTTAGGCCATCAAAACATGTTTAACCCCAATATTAAAATCTGGGATCCTAGGTACTCAGCTGCTGTTAAAGGTGGCCCCATTCTCTCCAAGAGCTCAACAAAACCCAAAAACAGTTGGGATGCCTGTGTGGCTCAGTCGGTTGGGCGGCCGACTGTATCTCAGGTCATGATCCCATGCTTTGTGGGTTCGAGACCCGCATCGGGCTCTGGGCTGACAGCTAGCTCAGAGCCTGGAGCCTGCTTCAGATTCTGTATCTCCTTCTTTCTACCCGTCCCCCACTTGCACTCCTGTCTCTCTCTCTCCCTCTCAAAAATAAACATTAAAAAAAGAAAAAGAAAGGGGTGCCTAGGTGGCTCAGTCAGTTAAGCATCCGACTTCGGCTCAGGTCATGATCTCACGGTTCATGGGTTCGAGCCCCATGTCCGGCTCTGTGCTGACAGGTCAGAGCCTGGAGCCTGCTTCAGATTCTGTGTCTCCCTCTTTCTCTGACCCTCCCCTGCTCACACTCTATCAGAAATAAATAAAACATTAAAAAATAATAAAATTTTTAAAAAAAGGAAAAAGAAAGCACTCCCCCCTTATCTCCAGTTAAAAACAAACCAACCAACCCACAGTTAACACAATCCAATGTTAAGATAACAGAAGTTAATATATTTGCCTCCAGCTGGGCTTGTCACCCTGGATCGACAGGAATGTTAAGACTGAAATCAGCAACCGTCTAGCTATTACTGTAAACTGAAGAGAATAGAGCCTGACACACAGTAGGTACCAACTAATTATGTGTCTACTAAATATGCCTCCTCTGCCAGAGGGACGGCCCGGCTCCAGAGGTGTCTTGCAGTAACGTGCCTCACAAAAATGGACAAGTTCTCAGTGACACCAAGCGAGCATCTGCCAGGCCTACACCTGGTGCTCAGCGGCACCGCCAGCAGGGCTGCTGAGGGGCGGGGCGCGCGGGGATCCTGATCCTGTTTAGGTTCCCAAGACGCCCCTGGGCAAAGGTCAGGACAGCTACCCTTAGGGGCGGCACTAAACCCAGGCAGCAAAGGAGAGAAGCCCATATTCCCCTATATTCCCTTCACCCAGAAAGTGTGGAAACAATGAACTTACCAAGTGTCGGATCCCATTCCAGGTGTGATACATGAGGGGGAAGACAAGCGCGAACTTGGCCGTGTAGATCAGCGATGGCCCCAGACACAGGGACTTGACAAGTTCCAGATGAGACTCAAAGTTCCCAGGGAGCAAGAGGGCAGACAAGCCAAAAAGAGAGACCCCTGAGGAGAAAAGCAAGGAAGCCCATTAGAGCCGCCCACCAGCTCCGGCTACTGTAACACGTACTAATGGTTCTACGACGGAACCTGGCAGCCATCGTACAATCCTCACCCATTTTCAAATGGGGAAGATTTACACTAATGCTCCTGTCTGTGGTGGGGTTGGGCAGCTTGGGACCTGACCCTAATCTCTGAAATCTGCCACACACGTTAGCTTATTATTCCTCCTGTCAACAGCCCCCTCTGCAAAAACGACACCTGCCACTCCAGAAGTCACCTTCTGACTGTACCCAGATTGTCAGCTCAGTAAGAAAGAATAAAAACAGTATATTCAGTCCTACGTAAAGACAGAAACAGTTTTTAATCGTTCAAATCTCTACCACACACACACACAATGGAACTCAAAATGGATCAGAGCGCTACATGGAAGAGCTGAAACAATAAAACTCTTAGGAGGACCATACGAGTCAATCTCTCTGACCCTAGATTAGGCACTGGTTTCTTAATATGGTGCCAAAGCCATCGCGACAAAAGAATAAACTAGACTTTATCAAAAATTTCCTTCACTCCGAACAATGTCATCAAGAAAGTCAAAAGGTGAATAAAGGGGACAGAAAGGGGAGTAAGGTCAATGACACCGCAACAGCGACGTGCAGTGACAGGCAGCGGCTACCCCTGCGGCGAGCACTGCACACCGAACAGGGACACTAAATCAGTCAGCTGCACACCCGAGACCATGGAACACTGTGTGTCGTCTGTACTCAAATTAAAAAAAAAAAAGTAAAAAGAACACAGAAAATATTTGTAAATCGTATGTCTGATAAGGGACCTGTATCCAGAATATACTAAAGACGCTTACCACTCAATAATAAAGAGACAATCCAATTTAAAACTGGGCAAAGGAGGGGCGCCTGGGTGGCTTAGTCGGTTAAGCGTCCGACTTTCGCTTAGGTCATGATCTCGCGGTTCGTGGGTTTGAGCCCCGCATTGGGCTCTGTGCTGACTGCCAGCTCAGAGCCTGGAGCCTGTTTCAGAGTCTGTGACTCCTTCTCTCTCTGACCCTCCCCTGCTCATACTGTCTCTCTCTCTCTCCTAGAAATAAATAAAACATTAAAAAAAATAATAAAATAAAATAAAACTGGGCAAAGGAGGGGCACCTGGCTGGCTTAGTCAGAAGCTCATGGGACTCTCGATCTCAGGGTCAGGAGTTCGAGCCACACATTGTGAGCAGGGATTCCTACAAAAATAAACTTTAACAAATGGGTAAAGGATCTAAGCAGTAAAGATAAATAAATGGCCAGTAAGTACATGAGAAGATGTGCAACACCATCAGCCATTAGGGAAATGCAAATCAAAACCACACAGAGGCCTCTGGGTGGCTCAGCTGGTTATCCAACTTTGGTTCAGGTCATGCTCTCATGGTTCGTGAGTTCAAGCCCCACATTGGGTTTTCTGCTGTCAGCTCCGAGCCCACTTTGAATCCTTTGTCCCACTTTTCTGCCCTCCTCCCCTAATAAATTTTTAAAAAATCTTTAAAAAAATCATAATGAGAAGCTACTTCACATCTACTAGGATGCTATATCTAAATATAAAATTATGTGTACAGTATAAAATACACACATTTATATAAATATCAGAAGTGTTTAATTTGTATTCAATAACAAATATAAAAAGACGGATAATGACAAGTGTTGGCAAGGATGCAGACACGGTAGGATCTCACACGCTGCTGGTGGGAATGTGAAACGGTGTCACAGCCACTTTGGAAAACAGTCTGGCAGTTCCTTAAACGTTCACAGAATTAACATCTGACCTAATGATATCACTCCTAGGTGTATACACAAAAGAAACGAAACATACTTGTGCACAACAGCAGCAGCATTCACAACACCCAAAAAGTGGGAACAACTCAAATATCCATCAATTGATGAATGAGTAAGTTAAACATGGTCTAGCCGTACACTGGAATATTACTCAGCAACAAAATGAAATGGGTGCTTATTGACAATAGCCAAAGTATGGAAAGAGCCCAAATGTCCATCAGCAGATGAAGGGATAGAGAGGATGTGGTGTAGACATACTGTGGAGGATTACTCAGCCATCAAAAAGAATGAAATCTTGCCATTTGCAACTACATGGATGGAACTAGAAGGTATTATGCTAAGTGAAATTAGAGAAAGACAAATATAGGACTTCACACATATGAGGGCTTTAAGACACAAAACAGATGAACATAAGGGAAAGGAAGCAAAAATAATAGAAAAACAGGGAGGGGGACAAAACATAAGAGACTCTTAAATATGGAGACCAGGGAGTTACCGGAGGGCTTGTGGGAGGGGGGATGGGTTAAATGGGTCAGGGGCACCGAGGAATCTACTCCTGAAATCATTGTTGCACTACATGCTAACTAACTTGGATGTAAATTAAAAAATAAATTATTAATAAAAAATAATAAAATAGCGGAGACAAAAAAATAGTAAAAAAAGGAAAGTTCTGCTGGGGAAAAAAAAAGGAAATCAGTGCTGACATGTGCCATAATATGGATGAAATTCGAAAATGTGATCCTAGGTGAAAGACAGCTGTCACAGAGGACCACATATTGCAGAATCTACTTATATGAAATGTTCCTTTTTTTTTTTTAATGAAATGTTCCTTACAGACAAGTCGACACAGACAAAGTAGGTAAGTGGTTGCCTCGGGCTAGACAATTGGGAGGGAAATGGGGAGTGAAGAATGGATATAGGGGTTTCCCTTTGTAATAATTAAAATGTTCTAAATCTTCATTGAGGAGGGCACTTGCTGGGATGAGCACTGGGTGTTGTATGTAAGCGATGAATCACGGGAATCTTCCCCCAAAGCCAAGTGCACACTGTATACACTGTATGTTAGCCAACTTGACAGTAAGTTATATTTTAAAAAGTGTTCTAAGTCTTATCGTGGTGATTGTTACACAACTTTGTGAATATACTAAAAACTAAATTACACACTTTAAATAACTGAATTACATAGTTATGAACTACGTCTCAATAAAGCTGTTAAAGGAAACAAGCTCTACTACGATTCCCACCCCTACACGTTTCCACCGGTAACTGTGGCTCATAACAGAGTGATTCTGAACAGCACGGTGAAGGGTTATTTACTTTATTTTAACAAGCATCTAATTTTCCATTTCCACGCAAGGCAGAAAAGGGATCAGAATCGTGGCAATTGAACACCAGAAGGAGTCTTGTGAAAGTCAGGCTACTGAGATGGCTATGCAAACTCTTTCCAAGAAGATCTTTTTTTCTTAGAGGTAGCGAGTGAGCAAGGGAGAGGGGGCAGAAGGAAAGAGAGAATCTTAAGCAGGCTGCACGCTCAGCATAGAGCCCAATGAGGGGTTGATCCCACAACCCTGGGATTATGACCTGAGCCAAAATCAAGAGTCGACACTTAACCGACTGAACCACTCAGGAGCCCCTCCAAGAAGACTTGAAAGAAAGTGAAATGTTTATGGCAGCAGGGGCTGGAAAACAGCGTGCGGAGGGTGTACCTTCTAGAAGGCCATTCTGTTCTACTGCTGTCAAGCGGGGCAAACATGCCCTCCTGTGCTTCACATTTACTGAAAGCATCCTTCATACTACATCTGTATGACGCTTGTGCAGAGAAAAATGAAGACCTGGTCTTCGCCCTTAGGAAGCTTAGTGTCTAGCTTTTTTTTTTTTTTAATTATTATTACTTACGTAAATCAACCCACAGGACAAAGTAAAGGGCGCTAGCACCACACAGGGCATGGTAACAAGGTCATCTGCGTGCACAGGGCGCTGAGGAAAGCAAAGCAGAATAATCAAGACCCATCTGGTGGGAAGAGGAGAGGACCCTGCAAAGCTTTTCCTCAGAGGTGCATTTGAGCTAAGGTTTTTTTAAAAAAAAATTTTAAGTTTATTCATTTATTTTTGAGAAAGACAAAGACAGTGTGAGCAGGGGAGAGGCAGAAAGAGAGAAAGAGAGAGAATCGCAAGCAGGCTCTGCACTGTCAGCGTAGAGCCCAACACGGCCTTGAACTCATGAAACCTGGAGATCAGGACCTGAGCCGAAATGGAGTCGGACACTTAACCAACTGAGCCACCCAGGTGCCCCTAAGCTGAGTTTTGTGAAAAGAGATTAGGGAGCAGGGAAGTGGGGAGTGGCAGGATACATCAAATAAGGAGGGCCTTAGATGCTAAACTACAGAGTGTAAACTTGATCCTGCCAGTCAAGGACGACAGATTCCATCCTGGTACCAATCAAATGCAGTTCACCTCAGCGCCAATCCGTACAATTAATAATGGCTGCCTCAAGTGTTACAGGAAGACATGCAGAAGGCCAACGGACACACAAAGACGTGCACATCACCACTGATCACCGGGGAAATGCACATCAAAACCACAACGAGATATCACCTCACACCTGTCAGAATGGCTAGAATGGCTAGTATCAAAAAGAAAAGAAATACCAGTGTCAGCAAGGATGTGGAGAAAAAGAGAACCTTGCGCACTGGTTACGGGAATGTGAATCGGCGCAAACACTGTGGGAAACAGTGTGGAGGTTCCTTAAGAAATTACAAGCAGAGGGGCGCCTGAGTGGCTCAGTGGGTTAAGCGTCCAACTTTGGCTCAGGTCATGATCTCACAGTTCGTGAGTTCGAGCCCCATGGCGGGGTCTGTGCTGACAGCTCAGAGACTGGAGCCTGTTTCAGATTCTGTATCTCCCTCTCTCTCTGACCTTCCCCCCCTCATGCTGTCTCTCTTTTTCTCTCTCAGAAATAAATAAAACATTAAAAAAAAATTTTTTTTTAATTACAAGCAGAAATAACATATGACCTGGTAATTCCACTACTGGATATTTACCCAAAGGAACAAAAAACACTAATTCAGGGTTGCCCAGCTGGCTCCATTGGAGGAGCATGTGTCTCTTGATATCAGAGTCATGAGTTCAAGCCCCATACTGGGTATAGAGATTACTAAAAAAAATAAATAAACAAACTTGCGGAACATGGGTGGCTCAGTTGGTTAAGTACCTGATTTTGGCTCACATCATGATGTCATGTTTTTCATGAATTCAAGCCCCATGTCAGGCTAAAAATTAAAAAAAAATTTTTTTAATGTTTTATTTATTTCTAGGAGAGAGAGAGAGACACAGAATCTGAAGCAGGCTCCGGGCTCTGAGCTAGCCGTCAGCACAGAGCCTGATGCGGGGCTCAAACCCACGAACCGTGTGATCATGACCTGAGCCGAGGCCAGATGCTTAACCAACTCAGCCACCCAGGCGCCCCTTGTGCTGACAGCTTAGAGCCTGGAGCCTGCTTCAGATTCTGTGTCTCTCTCTCTCTCTAAAATAAATAAACATTTAAAAAAATTAAAATATAACAAATGAACTTAAAAAAAAACCCTCACAAATTCAAAAAGATATATACACCCCTATGTTTATGGCAGCATTATTTACAATGGCCAAGATACGGAAGCAACCCAAGTGTCTACTGGTAGGTGACTGGACAAAGAAGATGTGGTGTATGTACCCAGTGGAATATTACTCAGGCACGAAAAAGAATGAGATGTGGCTATCTGCTACAACATGGATGGACCGAGAGGGTATTACGCTAAGTGACAAGTTGGACAGAAAAAGACAAATAGCAGATGATTTCACTTATATGTGGAATCTAAAAAACAAAAACAGACTCTCAAATACAAAGAATAAACTGGTGGTTGCCAGAGGGGAGGTGGATGAGGGAAGAGGTTAAATAAAGGGGATTAAGAGGTACAAACTTCCAGTTATAAAATAAATAGATCACAGAGATGAAAAATACTACACCAGGAACATAGTAATACTGTAATGACATTGTATGGGGACAGACAGTGCCTCCACTTATACTGAGCACTGAGTTGTCAAATCGATATACTGTACACTTGAAACAAACAAATAAACAAACAAAACAGTATGGGAGTGAGAAGGACTCTGAGGCTGTGTCACATACAGAAACAATGATCTGCCCTGGGCTCAGAGGGAGGGGACGGTTACTTGAGTCCACACTTGCCATTCCTTTTCTTTCTTTTTTTTTTAATGTTTATTTACTGGGGCACCTGGGTGGCTCAGTCGGTTAAGCGGCCGACTTCGGCTCAGGTCATGATCTTGTGGTTCATGGGTTCGAGGCCCGCATCGGGCTCTGTGTTGACAGCCAGCTCAGAGCCAGGAGCCTGTTTCAGATTCTGTGTCTCCCTCTCTCTCTGACCCTCCCCTGCTCATGCTGTCTCTCTCTCTCTCTCAGAAATATTAAAAAAATTTTTTTAATGTTTATTTACTTTTGAGAGAGAGACAGAGGCAGAGTGAGAGTAGGGGAGGAGCAGAGAGAGAGGGAGACACAGAATCTAAAGCAGGCTCCAGGCTCTGAGCTGTCTGCACAGAGCCTGAAGCAAGGCTCCAATCCATGAACTGCGACATGGGCTAAAGTCAGACCCTTAACTGACTGAGCCACCCAGGTGCTCCAAATCCTGCCATTCCTAATGGGACTGGTAAGTCATTAAGAGTTTTAAACTGGACAGTGATATGGTCACATATATCCTTTGAGAAGGTCAACCTGGCAGCCACAGGGGAACAGAGGAAAGTAATCACAGTGGAGGCAGGAAGTCCGAACAGGAGGCTGTGGGTAAATTCCATGGCTCCAGTGGATGAAGGTTATAGTCTGACTGAAGACAGTAACAGAATAAAGAATGGACAACTAAAAATTTGGGAACATGGAGTAAATGAAGGAAGTCAAGGATGGTGGTTTGCACGGCCTACTGATAATGCTCTTGACCCACACGGGGAACGAGGGAAAGGCATTCAGGTTCGATGCGTCAGAGGACTGATGTTGATACTTTGGGAAGGAAAGACAGGTTCAATTCAGAGGACACCAAAACTGGAGGTGCTGGAGGAACATCAAGTGAGGGTCTGTAATGAGTAGCTGGATCAAGGTCTACAGTTTTGGCCTGAAGACACAGACTTGAGCATCATCTGCAGGTAAATGCTAAGTAAAGTCTAAAGTGTGGATGGGGCACCTGGGGGGAAATCCACCTGGTGATGAGGTCCTCAAGGGCAAGGGCTATGACTTACTCATTTCTGTAGGCACAGCATTTCACAGCGATCAGAACAAGCCGAGTTCTCTACGCAACTGGAACAAGAGGTATAGGGGCAACCTGGGACTTGCAACTGGAGCCCGAAGTGGGGGACCAGCTTATGGGGCTGAATCCTTAACCTGTGAGGTCTGCACTAACTCTTAGTAGCACTGAACTGGAGGACACCCAGTTGGTGTGTGGACAAGTGAAAAATGTGTTGTCAATGGGAAAAACGTGTACTTGGTGTCAGAGTGTTGTATGTTAAGACAGTTCAGAAAAGAGCCCGTTTTTTAATGTTTTTTTTTTGAGAGAGAGAGAGAGAGAGCATGCATGCATACAGGTGAGGGGCAGAGAGAGGGCGGGGGCAGGGCATCCAAAGTGGGCTCTGTACTTACAGCACAGAACCGGATGAGGGACCTGAACTCACAAACTGCAAGATCATGACCCAAGCTGAAGTTGGACGCTTAATCGACTGAGCCACCAGGCGCCCCAGAAGAGAGCCCTTTTTGAAAGAATAGGAAGGCAGCCAGCCAACATGGCCTCTCTTCTCATTATATTTGGACTGGAATTTGTGTGAAGTCGGGCGCTTAACCGACTGAGTCATCCGGCGCCCCTAAAAAACACCGATCTTGAAGAAGCTGGCTTGGGGTTATGGAGTCGAGAACAATTGGTTTCTTTTGAGACATTCGTTTGCTTCTGAATTGATTAAGCCAATTGACAAAACTCTGTGACATTCATAGAAGCAAAGGCTGAAGGCACTGCTCTTCATATCCCAGGATTTCCATTAGTTTTGACTCTGGAAGGTTATCAGAGAGTAGGTGGTGGTACTCTAAGCTGAGGCAGCCTTACCAGTCTGGTCTTCTCAGAACTCAGTGTTGCTACGAGTGGCCATTCCTGGGACTCAACAGTATACTGCTTCTGGGGCACAGATCAGGGCCGAGTCTGTCCGCATGTCTAGGGCAAATGTGTGCCTATTGAAGTTTCGGAGATGAAGGTTTGCACTGAAATTGCAAGGACAGTGGAGGGGTCCTGTGATCTTTTAACTTCCGATCTATCCAGACTCTCAAAGACCCTTGAGTCTTCTTGGGCCATATCTTCTTCCTAAATCTTCTCAAACTATCTCAGTTCATGGTACCTCAGTGTTTCCAGTAATATTTTTAGGGTGTCCCTAAGCCAAGAGACACCTAACAGTTTCGTTTCTTACAACTCAAGTATTTATGTCCTAACAATTTAGTAGCCATTTGGGAAAAAACAAAACAAAACAAAAAACCATCCAAATAATGGAAAGAAGAAATTTTTTTAATTTCAGTTTTAAATAACTACAATGACTAATGGGATGTATACACTGTTGGATACTGCACAACTTCTCCAACCCCGGCTATCAGAGCCAACATCGCCATCATCATTTCCAGTTCCACAGACTGTCACACAGGTCAGGACGAAGACTCGGACCTTCAGGGAGAGACTGCTTGAATACACACGCAAACCCACTGCTCAGGCAGGCAGCTTCCTTTCTAGAAGAGCCAAAGGCCTTGCGTACAGACTTATAATCAGTAGAATTCTCAAGTGGCTGTTTTTCTCCTCTGGGCTTGTCATGAGATGGGAGGGACATCAGTCACTGATTCTCAAATGTGCTGTCATGGGTCCATTCGGAACCCTGGTCACCGAGGCGGTGTGGAGACAGCGGGAAGAGCAGAACCTGTGCAGTAAGACAAAGGGAGTCCGGTTCTTACGGTCACTAACCACCTACTTGATCCTCACTTCCCTTTCTGCTCGTATTAATGCTTAGTTAGGATTGTGAGGATTAAATCAAATACTAGACATGAATTTCCTACTACAGGCCTGGTCGTGATCATTATTTATATTAATGCCTGGGGTGTTTAATTCTGCACCATTCAGAAAATGTCCATCCTTTGTAGCTGAAGACCACGTTCTCAGCCTTCCCTACTTGCAAGTGCTACAGCCCTGACCTGCATTACCAGGACGACATGGCCTGGCAAAATCGAATGTCACCAGAAAAGCAAATGCTTCTCAGAAGGGTTTACTTTTTCTCAGCGCAAGAACACTCCTGACACCGCCCCTCCAGAGGCTGCAGGGACGCGCACAGAATGAGAGTTAGTGTGAGGGCCCTGCAGGTCAAAGAGCAGTCAGGTGCTGTCCCCCGGGGCTGGAATCATCACTTGGACGGCTCTGGCAAGGCTCTTGTACAGGTTTCCGTTCTCCTCTGCAGGCCCATCTGCAGGGGCGTGCTGGGAGGAAGGGTCTGAGCTTCGGGTGGCTTCTGGAAGTGGCCACAAGACTTGTTGCCAACGTGCCCGGTTCCATATACAGCACTTTACCGCAGTGCCGCAGGCCAGAGCGGGTCCCCGCAGCCAAGGGAAAGCACCATTTAATTTGTCTGAGTGATCATGTAAGGACACAAGTCTAAACGTCTAAACCAAACTGATTCCATGACAGGCTTTAAGTTTCCCCTCTAAACTAGAAGGCCTAAGTTTCAGCTTCCCTGAAACTATCAGGCAGTTACACATTGCCCAAGGCAGGAGAAACCACCCTTGCAACACCCAATCAGGAAAGGCCAGCGACCACCCTCCACATTACTAAGGGAGAGGCCCGGAGATAGAAACTATAGATAGGACACTGTTACCTAATGTTAAAGTTAAACTGTTAGGAAAAAAAAAAAAAAGTTAACCTGTAACCTGTCAGTCTCCGAACAAGACTCTAGGCTCGCTCTGTAATTGGTTGAATTTAAAGGTACTCTAAATGTTGTAACTGGATCCCGCCAAAAGTAACGAACACTCTAGACAATGTGTATGGTCAAACCGGCTGTCAATAATGTTGAATAATTATGACTGGATCACTGTTCCCATGTCACAACTTCTGTAACTCCCCCGTCACAAACCCCATAAAAACCCTACTCTGCCTTTGTTCGGGGCTCTCAGCACGGATCCACGGTGCTGGTGAAGTCTGTGAGCCCGAGCTCGAGCCCGTAATAAAGCCCTTTGCCTTTGCATACGTGACTCAGACTCCTTGGTGGTCTCTGGTCAGTGAGGATACTGCGATCTGTGTATAACAATCAGATGGGACAACTTCAGTGGCTTTGTTTTCCCGATTTACACTGTTTAGCTGTTAGAGGAGCCCCTCCTCGGCACTGAGGTCGTCGTCAGAGAGGCTATCACCCGCGTCCTGGTGTACGGGCCGCCAGGGGGGACTTTGGGAAATTGCATACTTGGTTTCCTGTCATATATTTTTTTTCACTTGTAATGAGGAAAGCTTTGGCCAAAGTCACTGACTGAATTAACTGATTGATACTCCTTGTTCATAGCTGTGCTATGATAAGAAATTATATTTGACTTTCCCCCCAGTTCCTGGCACACAAATCCTGACACCTTTGAAACCTCCAGACTGGGAGTGTTCAAATTGTTGAACACATCAAGGTGCAGAAAGGTTGGTGCTGAAAAAACCCACAGGCCGACCATGGTGACACTTGGGGCAAAGCAGCAAACCCAACTTAATGCCTAACCTAACTGCAGTTTCAAGTCCCCAGGGTGTAACCAGTCGACATGGAATTTCCTGGTCAGTAGGAAGAAATTTACTGATAGATAACTTCCATGCCCCTCAGGAAGGCAACCTGGCCTAAATAAGGCATTCCTTGCTAATAAATTCCTTTCTTCTTTCCTTCTTCTTCTTTTTTTTTTTTTAAAGATTTTCTTTTTGGCCGCCTGGGTGACTCAGTGGGTTTAGCATCAGATTCTTGTTCTCAGCTCAGGTCATGATCTCACTGTTCGTGGGTTCAAGCCCCGTATCCGGTTCTGTGCTGACTGTGGAGCCTGCTTGGAATTCTCTATTTATCTCTCGGCCCCTCCCCCTGCTCTCTCTTTCTCTCTCTCAAAATAAATAAGCTTAAAAAAAAAAGTTGAGATTTTATTTTTAACTAATCACTATACCCAATGTGAGGCTCAACCTCACAGCCCTAAGATTAAAAGTCACATGCTCCACCCACTGAGCCAGCCAGGCGACCACCCCGCCTTTTTTAATGCCTTTTCTCTACCTTTAAAAACCTGCCTTGGGGCGACTGGGTGGCTTAGTCGGTTAAGCGTCCGACTTTCGACTTTCGCTTAGGTCATGATCTCGCGGTTCGTGGGTTCGAGCCCCGCGTCGGGCTCTGTGCTGACTGCCAGCTCAGAGCCTGGAGCCTGTTTCAGTCTGTGACTCCCTCTCTCTCTGACCCTCCCCTGCTCACGCTGTCTCTCTCTCCTGGAAATAAATAAAACATTAAAAAAAAAATTTTAATTAAAAAAAAACCTTTTGTTTAGCTCAGCAGATCATCTCTTTGCTAGAAGGGATGCTGCCCAATTCATGACTCAATTAAGAAAGCCAAATAGAAATTCATTTTTACTTAGCTGAACTTTGTTGCAATTTAAAATATACCAGAGAGGGCACAGAAGCCCCTTGCACACACCCCAACCCCGTCCCCCGTACACCTTGCCCTGCATTTCTCTTCTACTTGGCTCTTCTGAGGGGCATCCTTTATTTAAAAACTCAGTAAATGTAAGTAAAGTGTTTTCAGGAGTTCTGGTGAACCATGCTAGCAAATTATCAAGGAAGGGGTCATGAAAACTCTGATTTACAGCTAGAACTTTCTATCTAGTATTTAATTTAATTCTTACAATCCTAATGAGGCATTAATACAAGCAGAAAAGGAAGTGAGACTATAGTACCTGGTTAGTGACGACGGGGAACCGAGCTCAGATCTGTCCCACTCCAGCGATCACTCTTGTGACTGTCTCCACTGCCTCAGAGACTAGGGTTCCTAACACATTTGAGAATCAAAGACTAATGTCCCATCTCATGACAAGCCCAGAAGAAAAAAGCAGTCATTTTCAAGTCCATTAGTTACTTATCAATCTGTAAGGCCTTTGGCTTTTCTAGAAAAGAAATGGACTGCCCGAGCAAGGGGGCTTGTGTACGCACTCAGGCAACCTCTCACGGAACGTCTCTGGTCTGAGCTGCATTTATTGATGACCCCAAGCCTTCAGGGCCATTACTGCACCCCTTCGAGGTCACTGTAAACTTCTTTTACAGCTGCAATTCATCTGAATACCTGCTAGTTAGCATGCATCTGGTCTTCTTCCAAACGCCTGGCGTTTCCGGTGGTGTGCCGCTNCCCCTCACTGCACCTCCTGCTACCCGCCGCTCTCAAGGTATCTACCTGATCGCCTCAGGATTGTTATACTGTCTGTCACTACGACAAATCATGAGTATTTCAATCCCTACAACATCTAGGCAACGGAAGAGTATCACTGGCTATCTCTTCCCATGTTTATAAAGTCCCTTTTCCATAAATTCCATTTTAAAGTCAAACTAGTTTCATCACACTTTTTGGTTCAACGTGCTTTTTACAATTTATGTATTGGCCGCAAAATCTCTAGAGTGGATTTGTCCCAACCAGCCTGTCCTATTACTGAAACAAAGGAGAACAGGAACTTTTTTTTAAAGGTAAAGCTCTATGCCCAACGTGGGACTTGAACTCATGGCCCCAAGATCAAGAGTCGCATGCTCTACCGACTGAGCCAGCCAGGCACCCCAAGAACAGGAACCTTTTATGGCTTCTAAAGATCTACAGGATCAAGTTCCACCTTCCCCGCATGGCAGCCCAAGTCCCTCACTGTCTGGCATACTTCCCAGCCTTACTTCTGCCACTTCGCCCATAAACTACTCTCACACAGCCAGACCCCGTCATCACCAGCCAGTGACTGGACACTTCCCAACCCTGGGCCAGAAGGTAGTTTCTCTGTGGGAATGCCCTCCTCTACCTCGTCTTCAGGACCTCTCCCCCTCATCCTTCTCTCAAGCTCTCCAACCCCTGCAGAGACGGTCTCTCCTCAGGGATCCCATATCTCTGTTAAAAAGTTACCACAGTGCATTATGAGTATTTATTTGTCTTACTCCTTAGACTCCTCCACCCTCGACAATAGAGGCCATTTAATGTCTAATGTGTACAGACTAGAAGGAGATGGACTACAAGGCAGGAAGAATGAACACTTCTGAAATGACCACTGTGAGCAAAATGACTTCGATGGTTGTAGTCATTTAGTAAGCACAGATCTACTAAGCACCTGAGTGCCAGGTAGTGGGTACGAATGGTAAAAAAGGTACATGCAGTCCCCACTCTCTGTAGAGTCAACAGTCTAATAAGAGACAGATTTCTAAAACGTAAGCAGACAAAATAATTACACATATATAATAAAAGCTCTGAAAGAGGTGACCAGTGCAATAAGAACTATGAAGGAACAGTGCTGTGAAACAGAAAATTAACAAAAGAACTAGAACTGGAACCGCCTTAATTAGAGATGGTGGTAAGCAAAGTANTTTTTTTTTGAGAGAGAGAGAGAGAGAGAGAGACGAGGGAGGGAGAGAGACAGAGAGAGAAAGAGGATCCCAAGCAGGCTCCACACTCAGCATGGAGCCCGATATGACGCTTGATCCCATGACTCTGGGACCAGGACCTGAGCCGAAATTAAGAGTCAGATGCTCAACGAACTGAGCCACCCAAGTGTCCCATAAAGTACTCTTTAAATTGACAATTTTGTTCAGATCTAAAAGATAAAAAGGAACTACCCATGCACAGCGCAGGAAAGGGTAGGAGCAGACATTTCAGATTCAGGGAGCAGGCAACGACTCTGGGGTGAGAAGGAGTTTTGCTCGTCAAAGGAGTTGAAAGACCAGTGTGGCCAGAGCCCAGGAAGCAGGGGAGCAAGGGCAGATCAGGCAGGGCATGCGATGCCACCATGGAGATCTGAACTGTAATCGAAGCACAAAGGCGAATGCAGTAATAGGATGACTTTAAGTGTGATGTGACTCAATTTACTTTCATAAGGGTTTTGTTCTTCCTGCTGTTAAGTGGAAGAGAGATTGGAAGAGAGTCATAAGAATGCAAAGGTAACGCACGGCTGCTGGGATTGACTTCATTTTAGGCCAGATTCACCATTTGGTCCCGTGCTCATCATCTCCTAAGGGCCTGTTGCCATTAAATTTATCATACTTCTCATCCCTGTTTTCATAAGTCAACATCCAGAGTGTAGTTTCTTGAAATTCCATCCGTTCTGGGAGAGGCATTAGTAAGATGCTCATTTTACAAGGAATAAACCTGGGGTTTTAGAGAGTGGACTGGGTTGCCTACATCACCCACCTGTCGAAAACAGGTTCCCTTCCAGTTGTGAAGGGACCTTCAACATTTGAGAGAAACACGAGAACTACTACCGTATAAACAACAGGCACTACGTTTCATCCTGGAATTAGGGGAGAACGTTAAGAATAAACTGGATACACGCTGATGAATACAAGGTCACTCGAGGGGGTAGAGATAGAAAAACATAAGTTATTACTATGTACAGTCGTGAAAAAAATATGTATCACCTTCAGTGAGCTATGTTTGGCAAATGAATATTTTGTAATTAGTATCGTCTATGAAAGAGTCAACATCCTTTGTCTCCTTCAGCGGTGATAAACAGGGAAACTAAAGCCTGATAAAGGCTCTTGTTCTTTCAATGATTTTTAGGACTAAATTTGCTCATCAATACCACGAAACTAAGCATAAAGAATCAATCTGGCAATTGTAAGATTCAAAGTAAGCTGTGAATTTACAGCTAACATAACCTGATCTTGAAGTTTACTGTATTATTTCAGTCCAAGTGGGCTAAAAGCCGGAAACTATACACAGATTCCAAGAGCAATTATCCTGATACCTAGATTCCACCATCCCTTCACCAACCAAAGGAATGACAATATCAGAGCTTAGGTAGGAGTTCCTATCCGTCCTTGATCATCAACGAAACAAATCTGATGTAGAATCGCAAAGACACGGCATTCGCTAACTTCTGCCAAAGTCTTAGCAGCAGCTGCCTACATACAGGGTCCTTATACTGGAGCCAGCAGTCCTGCTGACGACCACTTCTGTAAACACACAGTCTACAGCAGCCCGGAGCAGGGGGCGGGCGGGGTCCCTGAAGAATATCACAGAAAACAAAAATATGTCCATATTTCCTGTACCAGCCAGGGAAAAAATTTAAATATAGCTGACCTTCTTGTAAAGTATCTGTCGATTGTGGGAAGATGCATCAGATCCCAAAACCTGATTAAAATCTGAATCCTTCCTACCTGCAATAAACTTGACTACCCGAAGTGGATGCACTATCTAAGAAGAGCATACAATTCATATTATGTAAGTAAATAAATAGACATTCTGGGCTGTAAACCAAGATTTTGCAAGATTGGAGAATGACTTGGGTTTTTTGGGCCTAATCAATTTTAGGTGATAAAGAATGGGTGCTAAAGCGGAGCTTCTGGAAGAATAAGGTTGATGACTCATCTTGGACGGTGTTTGGTCAATGTGTAGTCGGCTGGCCCATCTCTATGACGTTTCTATCTCTGTTCTCTGTAATTTCAATAAATATAATACATAACAGATGTGCTAGGGATGGGGGGCCTAGGTGGCTCAGTCAGTGAAGTACCCGACTCTTGATTTCAGCTCAGGTCTTGATCTCAGGGTCATGAGTTCAAGCCCCCTGTTGGGCTCCTCACTGGGTGTGAAGCCTACTAACAAAGAAACAAACAAACAAACTAAACACCTGGCTAAGGAAAGAACATAAGCGTACTGGGAACTCATAATGAATTGTTAAAGGAACAAATGAACAATAAGCTTAAATGGACTCATCATTTTCTCTAAATCAAGCTGGTGATTTGCAGAGGAGGCGGTGCTAAGAACCACAGAAACAGCAAAGTTCTTCAGTGTGTGTGCCTGAGCGCGTGTACATACAAACACACATGTCCATACCTGCACTCAAGGCCATGCCAGTACCACGGTGGCAAATGGACATCGCCATGGGAAGTGACCAACTGCAAAGAAATACACAAAGGCAATTAAAAAAAGGAAAATATGCCACCACAACACACAGTCCGTTTTGGCGAAGAGAACATGAACCACCTGAAATAGGCATGATTTACACACAGACACAAAACATATCTTTTACATTCTCGTGTTTCCACTTTCTAGTTTGAATGTATGAAAACTGATTTATTTCAGGAGAAGCATCCCTCCCTTTTACCAGAAGGAAACTCCTCCTTTCATAAGAAGAAAAACAATGGGGGTGGGTCAAAGGCACCAATTAAAGTTGCATAAAGTTAGAAAATATTCCCTAGACTACCACCACCTGGGTCCTCCCTTGCTCTAGGCCCAAGACTGAAGGAAAAGGAAAATTAAGTAAGTTTTGTTTATCCAGTTTCACAGAACACACAGTCACCCTTGAACTCTTCCTGTATGCCTGTAAATATTCAGACTGAGCATACCATGTATTCCCTGAACTACCTATCCCAAATTTTCAAATCCAATTTTCCTGGATTTAGTATGTTTCTTAATCCACGGTAGTTTTGAAATACTTTGTCATCAAACCCCTTTCCAAATCGTGTTCTGAATCATTAATTTGCTGAAGCGTTTCCATAGAAGGACAACTAACACTGCTATATTCTGGACCCAGTTCTCATGCTCCAGAGAATTGGTTTGTGAAATGGAAAGAAGAGAAGTCTTCGGATAAAGTGAACATTCACCCTAGAAAGTCAGCTTAGATTGGAAATGCTGAGCATAATCAGACCATAGTTTCAACACTCTAAAGGGAAGGGACCCGAGCAGGCTGAAACAAATCTCAAAAAGACATTCTAACCATGTAATGAAAATGGTCACAGTAAGAAAGGAGTAATGTCCAAAGAAACCAAAAAAACTGGCTAGACACCACTCTGCTTAACTCAGACTTAGCAGGATAAATATAAAAGGCGGAAGAAGAGCCACATGACAAAGGACAAGCAGAGAACAATGACATAATTTGGTTAGATAAATCAGGAGACTAAAACCCAGAATGAGCTGAGGCTTGCAAAAATGTCAAGGACAACAAAAAGGGGCTTTTAAAATTGTATTCAGGGAAAGAAAGCCTCCTAACCGGGATGGACAATTTTATGTTAATAGATGACAGAGTACAAAGCAGATTGCTCAACTATTTTATTTGCCAAAGAGAATGATTATCAGACTGAAAAAGACAGAACAAATATTGATTTGAGAGAACTGAAAAAAACCGAGGTGGGGAAATTATAAGACACTGCTTAGCATTCCAAATGCACTTAGGGCCCATGGCCAGTGAATGAAATCCCATGACGGAAAGAGCTACCAGATGAAACATGTGCACTGCTCTGGTATTTAGAAATACTGAAGTGGAAAATGGGAGAGCTATGAGAAACTGCTGAAGTCAAATGTTACCCTGATATTCAAAAATGGTTAAAACCATAGCCTGGGTTAGCTTAGTGCTGAGTGGGCGAAGGAGATTTTATTTTCCAAACAACCACGGTACTATTTCCAGTTTCACATGACCTTCCAGAATCCTGTCACTCCTTGTAACTCCTTGTTACTCAGGCAAGTATTTAGCCCCTTGAACTTGGGCAGAATTTCATGATTGACCCTCAAGGAACAGAATGTAGCAGAATGGACATTGCATGACTTCCAAATCACACTCTGTTCTGCTGTGAGGAACCCCAAAGAGCCAATGCAGAGAGATCGTGTAGAAAGACGCTGGTGGAGAGAAAATGATGGTGCCTCTAATGGCCAGAATCAACCCAAGACATGGGAGTAAATGGATCTTCAAATTAGTTCAGCCTCAGCCTTTGTGTTTTCTAGCAGAGGCCTCGGTATCACATAGCAAAGACAAATGATTTCCACGATTTCCTGTTCAAACATTAGGTTAAGAGTCTAGTCTAGAAAATCAAGATTGTTTGAATTCACTTACAGAAAAGGTAATCACGAAGAGCCACTAAAATTTTCCCTTAGGAAAAAATTTTTTCAGGACACCAGAACCCTTTGAACATAGATCATATCTTATTCATCTCTGTATTTCCAACTCCTAAAAGAGTATCAAGCACCTTGTGAGCAATGAGCAAATACCTTATTTGAAATGTATTCATTTAATTTCCTTTTTTGACTGTTAACAGAATGCTAATCAAGGAAAAGCTAGAGACCTAGAATATGAGTTTCAGCATGTGATTTAACAATGTGCTGCAAATAATACCACAAAGTAAAAAACATTTCTCCAAGGAAGATAAAAATGGCCAATTAGTATACGAAAAGATGCTCTAAGTCACTAATCATTAGGGAAATCAAAAATCAAATCAAAATCACAATGAGACACCTCTTCACACCCATTAGGATGGCGATTGTTAAAAACAAACAAACAAAAACAACAAATATCGAGTGCTGGGGAGGATGCAGAACTGGAACCCTTATTCAGGATTGCTGGTGCAGCCCCTGTACGAAACAGTAGGGCAGGCTCCTCAAAAAATGAAATAAAGAATTGCCATATGACCCAGCAGTTCACTTTCTGGATATACACCCACAAGAACTGAAAGCAGGGACTCAAAGAGGTATTTATTTGTACACCGATGCTCACTGCGGCATTATTCACAACAGCCCAGAGGTGGAAGCAACACGAATGTCCATGGACAGATGAATGGACAGGCAGAATGCAGTGTATACATACACCAGAGTATTTATTCAGCCTTAGACAGGAATGGAATTCGGACACATTCTACAATCTGGATGAACCATGAAGACCCTGTGCCAAGCGAAAGCAGCCAAGGACAGAAGGACAACAAACATTGTATGATTCCATTTTATGAGGTGCCCAGAGTAGTCTAATTTACAGAGACAGAAAATTGAAATGGTTAGGGGCTGGAGCTGGGGGCAGAGGAGAATGGGAATTATTGCTTAATGAGTAGGGTTTCAATTTAGGAATATAAAAGGATTCTGGAGATGGACAGTGGTGATGGTTTGTACAACATGGTGAACAGACTGAAAGCCACTGAACCGTGCACTTAAAAATAATTAAAATGGCAAGAGCATATTTTACAGCAATAAAAAAAGTGCTAAAAAAAAAAAAAGAAGTAAAAAGACAACCCAATTAAACAAATGAGCGTAGGATTTGAATATTTCTTTCTCCAAAGAAGATATACAAATGGCCAATAAACACACGAAAATCAAGAAATGGATGTCGGAGAAAAAGTGGGCTTAGACTTATTTCATGTGACTCAAGGTAAAACCAGAGCCACTGGATAGAAAATATAAGTTGTAGCAACTTCTGGGGTGCCTGGCTGGCTCAGTCATCTAACTTCAGCTTGGGTCATGATCTCATGGTTTGTGGGTTCGCGCCCCGCGTCGGGCTTTCTGCTGTCAGTGCAGGGCCTGCTTCACATATCCCGTCTCCCTTTCTCTCTGCCCCTCTGCTGCTCACTCTTCCTCTCAAAAATAAACATAAAAAAAAAAAAAAAGTTGTGGCAACTTCAATAAAAGAAGGGTTTTCTGATAGGAGAAATTCCCAAACTGGAAAAGGGAGTTCCTTGTACGCTCGAGGGGTTTAAGCCCAGGCAGACAACCACATGAAAATAGCGTGGAGAGGATTCACTCATCAGGTACAACCGTGACTTTTAAACTTTATTTTTTTTTTTGGTGAGCAGCATCTTTCTTAAAATGGAAAAATCCAACACAGTAAAACCTTGGATTGCGAGTAACTTGTTCTGCGAGTGTTCTGCAAGAAGAGTAAACATTTCTAATAAATTTTAACTTCATAAACGAGCGAGATCTTGCAATACGAGTAGTACGTGACGCTGACCATCACATGATCCTAACTGAGCCAATGGTTTTCTCTTTCTCTCTCTCTCTCTCTCTCTCTCTCTCTCTCGCTGCAGGATTGTGAGTGATCGTCTCTACGCTCGGACGCTTGGTCTCAGGCCATGGTGTCTGACAGAAGTCACTGGAAGGTGCCCACAACTGGCACTAGTGTATTTTTTGTCACTTCAGAGGACTTTTTTTTTTTTTTAATGTTTTATTTATTTCTAGGAGAGAGAGAGTGAGAGAGACAGTGTGAGCAGGGGAGGGTCAGAGAGAGAGGGAGTCACAGACTGAAACAGGCTCCAGGCTCTGAGCTGGCAGTCAGCACAGAGTCCGACGCGGGGCTCGAACCCACGAACCGCAAGATCGTGACCTAAGCGAAAGTCGGATGCTCAACCGACTAAGCCACCCAGGCGCCCCAACTTCAGAGCACCTTTTGACAGTCCTTTGCTTTTCCACACGAGAGTGAGTCTAGGAAGGCTTTGTTTCATGATAGGTCCGGCTGCCTGCAGATACAGACCCTTTCCTCTGCTGCCTTATCGTCAGTTCCATTCAACACAATGTATGACAAGAGTTTATTAATACTGGACTGTAGCCAACATCTGTTAGTGATAGTGAACGTCACCCTACATAGTAACCTTCCTCTCTCATCTCCCTCACACCATTCACAAAGGAATGTGTGAATTTTTACAGCAAACTGCAGGTTAATTTATTTTTTTATACTTTGTATTTTCTTTATTATTTGGTATTATGTTACAGTACTGTAACCAGTTTTATATGAATATTTTTGGGCTGTGGAACGAATCATCTGAGTTTCCATTATTTCTTATTGGGAAATCCACTTTGATATACAAGTGCTTTGGATTACAAGCAGGTTTCCGGAACACATTATGCTTGTAAACCAAGGTTTTACTATAGGTAAAACAGATAAAAGTAAAGTTGCTTTGGTTACCCAGGGCTGGGAGCCTACAGTGCATTCTGCATGCTGGCCAGCTCCACAGCCCCCACAGAAGCTTAGTGGAATATCCAAAGGAGTATTCTTTTTTTTTTTTTTTTAATGTTTTATCTATTTCTGAGAGACAGAGAGAGACAGCGTGAGCAGGGGAGGATCAGAGAGAGAAGGGGACACAGAATCTGAAGCAGGTTCCAGGCTCTCAGCTGTCAGCACAGAGCCCGATGCAGGGCTTGAACCCACGAACCGTGAGATCATGACCTGAGCCAAAGTCGGACACCCAACTGACTAAGCTAACCAGGCGCCCCCAAAGGAGCATTCTTAAAGCCAAAGAGGGTGGAGCTCTTGGCTTGGCTCAGTCAGTAGAGGGTGTGACCCTTGATCCCTTGATCTCGGGGCTGTGAGTTCGGGCCCCATGTTGGGTGTATAGATTACTTAAAAATAAAACCTTAAAAAAAAAACAAACACAAAAAATGCCAATGAGGTTGAGGCTGATGATGAAATTNGAGACAGGCTGAGCAGGGGAGGATCAGAGAGAGAAGGGGACACAGAATCTGAAGCAGGTTCCAGGCTCTCAGCTGTCAGCACAGAGCCCGATGCAGGGCTTGAACCCACGAACCGTGAGATCATGACCTGAGCCAAAGTCGGACACCCAACTGACTAAGCTAACCAGGCGCCCCCAAAGGAGCATTCTTAAAGCCAAAGAGGGTGGAGCTCTTGGCTTGGCTCAGTCAGTAGAGGGTGTGACCCTTGATCCCTTGATCTCGGGGCTGTGAGTTCGGGCCCCATGTTGGGTGTATAGATTACTTAAAAATAAAACCTTAAAAAAAAAACAAACACAAAAAATGCCAATGAGGTTGAGGCTGATGATGAAATTAAGTTTTATGGACCCTTCCAACTCAAAGTTTTCAAAAGTTTTCTAATATCTATTTCAGAGACTCTTGTTCTCCTGATAACTTCAGGCCTGTATACACTTTTGCTTTGATAAAGTGATGCAATTTAGTGAAATAAATAATACTTCGTAAAGTGCTACCTTAACCGTTTATTCCCATGCCTCTTCCAAAAAACTCTAAAGAAGTTAGTAATAGAAAATATGATTCCATAAAACATAAATCAGACATCTTTCCTGGACATATCACCGTGGAAACAGCCCCATGTTCTCTGATGCTTCTCCCCTCCCCCCGAACAAGTATGTCTAGAGTTTCATAACTGGAAGAGCAAAGAAGGTAGTGAAAGACTCATACCACCAGCTCACTAACATTTGTTATGTGACCCGAGAAAAAAGGCCAGGGCTTTACATATATATATATAGATAGATTCAGAATAATTTGAGAAGTTCTTCATCATTACAATTCTCCCCCAAATATTTTCTCTCTTAAAAAAAAAGTTCCACCAAGTTGCAAGGATTAAGATCACTTATTAGTCTCCTTCTGTTTTAGTAGAATGTCCAATTTCTGCAATCAGAATTATTTCTGGAATCTGGCTTGGAAAAAATCTGAAGAGTTGTGGTATTTGTGGAGGTGGCAAAGAAATGGCCAGCCTCCCTGGCGGGAACCCAAGTAAAGAGGGCAATGGAGCTCGCGCTGCTTCGCCGCATGAACCAGTAAGGAGCAGGTCTAGAGGGGCTTTCTCTGAAGACACCACCTAACAGTTATCGATGCTACTTCGGAGGACAACAGACGGAGAGCCACAGATGCGTCTGTGCCCATGTGTACACGCATATGCCCACATGCACACCTGGGTTTGCATCCACACACAGCCTAGCAATGACATCCTGGTAGCAACGAGCCCGTCTAGCACCCAGATCTTGACTTTGCAGAAGCCTCCTTGAAGGTTGAGTGTGGGGCAATTTTAACTTTTTTTTTTTTTTTAATGTTTTATTTATTTCTAGGAGAGAGAGAGAGACAGCGTGAGCAGGGGAGGGTCAGAGAGAGAGGGAGTCACAGACTGAAACAGGCTCCAGGCTCCGAGCTGGCAGTCAGCGCAGAGCCCGACGCGGGGCTCGAACCCACGAGCCGCGAGATCATGACCCAAGCGAAAGTCGGACGCTTAACCGACTAAGCCACCCAGGCGCCCCAGAGTGTGGGGCAATTTTAACATCAAAATAAAGCAGAGTAACAGTATAATAACCCTTGAAGCAAAATAGGAACTGTGAAATAAGAAGAAACACGCATCTACAAGGTCTCTCTTCCTGGCTTCTAACAGAGCTCCTAAAACCCTTCTAATCTCCTCAGTGATAGGAGGGCTGGGAACATCTTCTGTTCTAATATTTGGTCTTTGACTCTGATTCCTGACACACATCTCCTAAATCCCTTGGAATTTCCTAGGCAGTAAGAGTGTCCTTTGTTCAAATGAGGTGACTCTGGGTGGGGGCTGGTTACCAGAAAGACCAGGCCATGATTAGAAATTTGGGACTTTCAGGTGCACCCCATCTTTTTCCAGGGAGGAAAGAGGGGACAGAGATTGAGTTAATAATTGATCGTGCCTACATGACGAAGCCTCCATAAAAATCCCAAAAGTAAAGGGTTGCGAGTTTCAAGACTGGTAAACACGTCCACATGTCACGAAGTTGGAGAACCCCGACTCCATGGGGCCAGAGGCTCCTGTGCTCAGAACTATTCTGGACACAGAGGCACCTAAAAGGGCACCTTATTATTTATCTGGATCGTCTGTAGTATTCTTTACAATGAACTGGTAAATGTTGAGTAAATGTTTCCAGGTTCTGAGAGCAATTCTAGCAAATGACTGAACCTAAGGAGGGGGTAAAGAGAACCCTTGATTTACAGCTGGTCAGTCAAAAGTGCAGGACTTGCAAATGGGCATCTGAAGTGGGGGACAGCCTGTGGGACTGAGCCCCTACCCTAACGGCTCTGCACTAACTCCAGAAAGTAAGTGTCATAAATGAATTCCTGGACACCGAGCTGGGATCCAGGGAGTTGGAAAACTGGTTGGTGTGGGAAAAAGCTCCACATTCAATATCAGAAGTATGAAAGCAGAGAGGAGATGGGGTTGTTTTTCCTTTAGCTGGTGCCATCCGAGGAGAGGAGAAAACAGTTTTTCCTTTTAGGAATCCTTGAGCCTGCACTGATAAAGCGTGCTTCGTTCTATTAATTTGTTTATTTACAAATAAATCTAGAAGGTATGATGGAGTCAGAAAATTTATAATCTGACAACCATGACAGTAATAACTCACAGTAAGAACTAATAAACGTTGGTGGTAAGTATCATCAACAGATGGTGGGTAAAAGTCTCCCCATAAAATAATGATCAATTAATAAACACACTATCTTTATTCATTAACTTTATAGATGGAGAAACTAAAGCAGACACAATAATTATTATTGCTTTTAATGTTTATTTTTGAGAGAGAGAAAGAGAGAGCACAAGTGCAGGAGGGCAGAGAGAGAGGGAGACACAGGATCCGAAGCAGGCTCCAGGGTCCAAGTTGTCAGAACAGAGCCCAATGCAGGGCTTGAACTCACCAGCCAGAATATCATGTGACCTGAGCCAAACTCGAACGCTCAACCAACTGAGCCACCCAGGTGCCCCAGACGATATAACTTTTATCATTAGTTAATGTGTCTGCTTAAGGCACCTGGGTGGCTTAGTTGGTTGAACGTCCCACTTCAGCTCGGGTCATGATCTCATGGCTCATGAGTCTGCGCCCCACATCAGGCCCACTATTGTCAGCATAGAGCCTACTTTGGATCCTCTGTCCTCCTTTCTATGCCCTTCTCCTGTTCACGCTATCTCAAAAATAAATAAGCATTAAAAAAAAAAAAGTTGACATCACCAGTAATGGGATAAATCATCATCACGTACATCCTGGCACTGAGAAGAACACAGCATCACTTTAGTGGTGTTCCTGCCAAAAATGCATAGGTCACAAAACATCAGGCAAACAACCCAAACCTAAGATTCTAAAATTGCTAAGGTCATAAAAGATAAGAAAAGACTCCTTCCTTACCGAAGGAGATTACAGAGTTAAAGAGAGAACTAAGTGCAGTACATGATCTTGGGCTGGATCTTGGACCTACAAAGGACAACTGACAACATATGAATGAGAATTAGATGGTAACATTGGGTCGAATCTAATTTTCTTTCTTCTTCTTTTTTTTTAATAGTTCATTGTTAAGTTGGTTTCAAATCTAATTTTCTGACTGTGATGGTTGTACTATAAAGTGTCCCTGAATTTATGAAACATGCACTCAAGTATCAAGGGTAATTGAGTAATGAGTAATGACCTTCCTAAAGATGTCTGCAATCTAATCTCTGAAACCTGTGAGTATTTTACGTTAGATGGCAGAGGAAAATTAACAGTTGCAGATGAAACTAAGTTGCTAATAAACGCACCTTAGGCTAAACAGACTAGCCCGGATTATCTGGATGGTACCAACATAATCCCTAAGGTCCTTAAAAGTGGAAGAGGCAGCAGAAGAAGGGAAGCAGAGAAGAATTGTGACAATGGAAGCAGGGTGGAAGTGGTGGGGGGAGGGGGAAGAATGTCACCCATCACTGCTAGTTTTAAAGACGGAGGGAGGAGGCCACAAGCCAAGGGATTCGGAGCAGCCTCTGGAAGCTAGGAAAGGCAAGGAAACAGACTCCTCCCCTGAGCCTCCAGAAGAGAAAGCAGCCCTACCAACACCTTAATTCTAACCCAGTGATACTGTGTCAGACTTCCACCCCACAGAACTGGAAGATGATAAATGTGTTATTTTAAACCACAAAGTTTACGATCACTTGTTACAGCAGCAAAAGAACTACCACAGGGCTAACAGGACATCATCATCTCTGCGCGCTGATCTTACATCAACTGCACATGTTAACAAACGGGACTGTGCACAGGAGTATCCAGGAACTGAGTGCATTGTTTCTGTAACATCTATGTAAATTTGAAATTGTTTCAAAATACCATTTTTCAACGAACGGGAATTACATTTTGACTTGCCAGCATTTTCCAAGTGGTAGTTCTGCAGAACAGATTACCTTCTAACGCCAGAAGACAGAAAATAGTCTTCTTATAAAAAAGGCCTGAGGGAAATAATCAGGGACGTGATGGCTCAACCTCCAGGACCTTCCCCCATGACCGCTAGGCTCCCTGCTTCCAGAGCCCTTACCTGTAGATGGTGATATGAGGAGACAGAGGACGGTTCAAACCAGCGTTCTTGCTCCAGAACCTCTCCATCTCTTCTTTGGCTGTGGTTCCCAAAGGAACAGCACTAAAACAAAACCAGAAGCCAGAAGACTTTAAAATGATCAGAAGTACACTTGGTCTCAAGATTTTACAAAACAAAAAGTTATTATTAAAAAAGCTAAGCTGGGCTGGATGAACCCATCGTATAAAGAAAACAGGTCTGTCCAATCCTCTTATCTTTAGGCCAAGTTTGACTCAGTTATGAATAACCCCAATCACCCAGGAAGGTCAGGTCAGAGGATAACTCTTCTTTCCAACCTCCCCCCACCCTCATGCAGGTCCTGCAATGGAAGCTCTACTTCTTTCGTGTTGGGCAACAGAGCGAGTACAATATTTCAAAATCATTTACATAAGTGGATCACCCTTTCCCAAGGGCACGGGTGCAGCCTCATACATCAGCACCGCCTGCCCTCATTTGGTTTGTCAAGACTCCCTTTCACATCCGCAAAAATCAAGACCTCAGCACCTCTGCAGTTTCTTGGTTTCCCTTGTCACTGGGTTGAGTTGAAGCCAAGTGCTGAACAGCTATGTTCAACAATTTGTTATGTGCCTGTATTAAACACGATTCCATTCCTCTAAAGAAAACATAACCTACGCATAGATTAGTTATTGATTACAAAAGGAAAAAACCCAGTAACTTCAGAGTGGAAAAATACCTAGCAGACATTCCATTATTCAAATGATCAGTTAAAATCACTGACAATGGGACAAATGGCATCACATGTCCACTGAAGTGAATATAACCAGGAATATGATTACATATCACTCCTGCAAAAATGGGTAGCCTGACTCTAATCATAGCAGTCATACATGCCCAACCTGAAAGGCATTCTGCAAAACAACCGGCCTGTGTTCTTCAAAAATGTCAGTATCAGGGCGCCGACGGTGGCTCAGTTGGTTAAGCATCTGACTTTGGCTCAGGTCATGATATTCTGGTTTGTAAGTTCGAGCCCAGTTTCGGGCTCTGTACTGACAGCTCCGAGCCTGGAAACTGCTTTGGATTCTATGTCTCCCTCTCTCTCTGCCCCTTCCTCACTTACACTCTGTCTCTCAAAAATGAATAAATGTTCAGAAATTTTTTTTTTGGGCGGGAGGGCGCGCCTGGGTGGCTCAGTCGGTTGGGCATCCAACTTCGGCTCAGGTCATGATCTCACGGTTTGTGGGTTTGAGCCCTGCATCAGGCTCTGTGCTGACAGCTCAGAGCCTAGAGCCTGCTTCGGATTCAGTGTCTCTCTCTCAGACCCTCCCCTGCTTGTGCTGTCTCTCTCTCTCTCAGAAATAAATAAAACATTAAAAAATATTTTTTTTTTTTAATTTTTTAAACTGTATCATCAAAGACAAAGGAGGCTAAGAAGCAGTTCCAGGTGAAAATATACTAAAGAAATATGACAAGTAAATACAAAGTGTGGGCCTAATTAGCTCCTGGAGGGGGGACAGGAGGGCTGTATTTCTATAAAGTTCATTATACGGGACAAATTGAAAATCTGACGACTAACTCTGTATTGGATAAAAGTATATCAATGTTAAATGTCCTGAATTTGATAATTGTGCTTATATAATTATACTGTTACATAGGCTAATGTTCCTTTTCTTAGAAGAAGTAGTTAGGGGGTCCCTGGGGGGAAAGTCAGTTAAGCGTCTAGCTCTTGATTTCAGCTCAGGTATGACCTCATGGTTCGTGGGATCAAGCCCCACATTGGGCTCTGTGTGGACAGCACAGAACCTGCTTGGTATTCTCTCTCTTCCTCTCTCTCTGCCCCTCCCCCAACTCTCAAAATAAATAAACCAAAAAAAAGTTTAAAAAAATATTTAGAAGTAAGGCATCATGGTGTCTGCAACTTAATCTCAAAGAATTCAGAGAAAATACTAACACTAATTAAATATACATCAGCCCGAACCACATTAAACTGTCAGTATCAGATCAGGTTTGACCAACAAAAGTAACAATTTCATAAGACATAACCTAGGGGCGCCTGGGTGGCTCAGTTGGTTAAGCGTCCAACTTCAGCTCAGGTCATGATCTCACGGTTTGTGGGATTGGGCCCCACGTTGGGCTCTGTGCTGACAGCTGGCTCAGAGCCTGGAGCCTGCTTCAGATTCTGTGTCTTCCTCTCTCTCTGACCCTCTCCTGCTCACGCTGCCTCTCTCTCTCAAAAATAAATAAAAATATTAAAAAAAAAAAAAACCAAAGAAGACACAACCTAAAATATATAGAGCTTTAAGTAAACATAGTAAAATATGTCTTCTAACTTTTCTGAAAGTATAAAATATTTCCCAAATTTAAAATTTAATATTCTAATCCCTCCTTCTTCTACTACCAGATGAGAAAAATAGTGACCCACAATCACTAAATTTTCAGCCAACGATCTACAGCCAACCATCTACAGCTACTTTCTTTCACACATATCCCCAAAATCTAAACCAACAGCCCACCGCTGTTTCCAAAGAAAAAAATGTTGAGTCATGATAACCTCTACAGATTTAGAAACTTACTTTCTGATGCAGAGCTGAGGACTAAGGTGGGCACGGAGGCAATGACGGCCAACATGTCTGCAAGACAAGAGAGAAGGGAGTCAAAAGAGGGCACCCGGAGGCTCAGTCAGTGAGCAGGCGACCTTGATCTTGGGGTTGTAAATTCGAGCCCCACCTTGGGTGTGAAGATTACTTAAAAATAAAATCTAAAAAGGAAAGAAAAGAAAAGGAAAGGAAAGGAAAGGAAAGGAAAGGAAAGGAAAGGAAAGGAAAGGAGAGGAAAGGAAAGGAAAGGAAAAGGAAGAAAGAAAGAAAAAGAGAGAGAATAAAGAGCAACACGCATTTAGAGATCAATTTCAGTTTACCAACCTCTCTATTTTTGTATCATATCAGACTTAGGAGTGGAGAGAAAAATTAAGAATAAGATGAAAACAATGACAGGATCACTGTCCTTGAAATTATTTTTTAGTTGGAAAGCTACAGCTTTAAATAACTTGAGTATAATCACAAATATAACCAACAGATGCAAAATAAAGTTTTAGGTCAACACATATAATACAAGGTCAAAGAATAATGAGAGTTGGTACTGTTCGACAGAGAAATATAGAACGTGATTTATTTTTAAATAAATCAATAGATTTTAGAGGTCATTGTTAAAAGAGAGGGTTGGGGCACCCGGGCGGCTCAGTTGGTTGAGCATCCTACTTCAGCTCAGGTCATGATCTCACAGTCCGTGGTGGAGCCCCGCATCAGGCTCGCAGCTGTCAGCACACAGAGCTGGCTTCGGATCCCGCTGTCTCCCTCTTTCTCTGTCCCTCCCTTGCTCACACTCTTTCAAAAATAAAAATTAAAAATTAAAAAAAGTTTAGAAAAAAAAAGATAGGGGTGAGGAAGAAGAACAAGAATACAGCTGCAAAGGGATGAGTTAAGAAGGCTGAGGAATAAGGGGTTTGTAGAAAGAGGTTCTTAAATATTAAGCTGTCATTTCAGGAGCTACCATCAAGTTCCAGACATCCCAGATGAATTTCAAGTCAAAAAGTCTGTATTAGGGGTGCCTGGGGGGCTCAGTCAAACATCTGACTCTTGGTCTCAGCTCAGGTCTTGATCTCAGGGTCCTGAGTTCAAGCACCACATTCGTGGAGCCTACTTAAAAAAGAAGTCTCTAATAGTGCAAAAAGTATGGAAACGCAAAGATTTCACTGACCACGTGAAGAGTTACATGAAGAGGGTTTACAAGTTCTCTACTAAAAAGTTGCTATTTTTTAAAATTTTTAATAGTTTATTGCCAAGTTGGTTTCCATAAAAGTTGCTATTTTCAAATCTATCAAAACAGTACCAGAACTGCTTTTCAAGTCTAAAACTTGAAAGTGCCCAGGCATTCTATGTAAACAGAGTTTAACTGATCCAGAGTTCACAGAGCATTAGGAAAAACACGACCACTAGGCTCCTCTATTCACATTATTATATCAAACCTTTCCAGAAGTATTTAAGAAAGTTATCAGAGTTGAAGCTCCGAAATTAAAATAAAAGATGCACTGGGGCGCCTGGGTGGCTTAGTCGGTTGGGCGTCCGACTTTCGCTTGGGTCATGATCTCGCGGTTCGTGGGTTCGAGCCCCGCATCGGGCTCTGTGCTGACTGCCAGCTCAGAGCCTGGAGCCTGTTTCAGAGTCTGTGGCTCCCTCTCTCTCTGACCCTCCCCTGCTCACGCTGTCTCTCTCTCCTAGATATAAATAAAACATTAAAAAAAAATTAGAAAAAAAAAGATGCATTGTTTCCACAAAAATTTACTGTATAACCACTATGTGCAAGGCACTGTGGGGATATAAAATCCCACTGAGGTCCGACAATCTTGTAAAAAAGCTCACAGTGTCCCTCACACCATCGATGTCAGAAGCATACACATTTCAAAATCCGTTGGCTACACCAGCACAGTAGAAGGGCACACTATTTGATGGTAAAATAACCCAATCAACACTTCCTTTGGCTCTTCTCTCTCTCCAGCTCTGGAGACAAGAGGTGAATGCCGACATTGTGTACCCGAGGCTCCCAGAAGGAAGAAGTGGGAACATATCTCTTCAATCAATTGAAGTAATTGTGGCTCTGAAGTCGCAGGGCACGCATTCCGCACACCAGGCTGGGCCCGGTCGCTCAGCTCCCCAGCAAGAGTTTGCGGATGTGGGCTGCAATCTACAGCGCTCTGCCTAATGCTGTTTCCCTGACAAATACCAATGTAAGCTTCCCACCAGGCCCTCACAGAAACTAGGTGCACCAAGTCCAGAGCCCTGTTTGAAATAGGAAAAAGTAGGTATTGATTCTTGCCTTTCATGGGAAACCAGGAACTCTGGAAAGTTCCACCAAGGATCAGTGCTTTACATGTTATAGCTAAAAAGTAACAGTACTTCATTTGTTTTATTTTTAATGAATAAGCCAGAAGCTGCCATTCTAGTTAGCACTGTCCCTTTCTAAATGCATTAGACATGTCTACTCAAAAACGTAATCGTTGTTCAAATGATGTGTGAAACTCTTCTCTGGATTGGGTGATACAGGAAGACGATTAAAGTTAAAATGTCAGACTGGAGTTCCGTTCTGCAGAAGTTTTGTAACTTTAGGGGATCACTGAGCGTCAGCTTCTTCATACATGAAATGGGATTGAAAAGACCAACCTTATAGGTTGCTGGGAGGATTACATAAGAAAATGGCCAGAAAAGCATTCTCAAAACTGTAATTCAGCCCACATATAAAAGATATGACCAGTATTTCACTGGTTTCCCCAAGGTCTTCAGAATTCACATCACATTCTTTTTTAAAACCCTCAGTGGTGATAAAAATACTCATCTGCTGAAAATGGATTTGACTTTTGGGAGGGAAAAAACCCCGTTATTCAAAGCCAAGTCTATGGGATCAAACTAAATAAAACCATTTTTGGTCCAAAACAAGATGTGACTGTAATATAATGAGTTTCTCTTATATGGCCTCTAACCCTGATCTGATGGTATGCCAGAAAGTTTCACAAATATCTGGGGTAAGAGCAACACTAAAATAGATGTATAACCTTGAACAAGGAATAGGATGAAATACAAAAGTCCCGACTCATGACTGCTGGCCCTCCACCTACTCCCAAACCGCAACGGAAGTCGTCCTTGATGTCATCTCTGTCACCCCCATGTACACGTGAGGCATCACCCGGTCCTACCAACACTGTCTGGGAAACTCCAGTCCATTTAGTCCTTATCCTCTCTGTTTCTCACAAAGGGAAGACAAGGGAGCTCCTGGACTGATCTCCGTAGCATCAGCCTCTAACAAAGCTAACTTACTGAAAAAATAAAGCTGATTTCATTGGTTTTCTGCCCAAAAGCCTTTTCACAGTTCCCCACTGCTGGGAGTGTAAGGTCCATACCGTAGCCAAACAAGGCCCTTCTCAACACGGTCCACTCCAAGGCTCCGGACCCACTCTCCTCCAAATTCCCGTCGGCCCGCTGCACGTCTGCCACACGGACTATTACACTCCACCCAGACAGAGCAAGCTGTCTTAGGATGACATGCCTTCGCTCATGCCGTTCTCTGATGGAACCTCCCTCACAGTCTGATAAACTCATCTTTCAAGACCCAATAACTCCTGGGGCGCCCAGGTGGCTCAGTCGGTTGAGCATCCGACTTCGACTCAGGTCATGATCTCACGGTTTGTGAGTTCGAGCCCCATGTCAGGCTCTGTGCTGACAAATGGCTCAGAGCCTGGAGCCTGCTTCGGATTCTCTATCTCCCTCTCTCTCTGCCCCTCCCCTGCTCATGCTCTGCCTCTATCTGTCTCTCAAAAATAAATAAATAAATGTTAAAAAAAAAAATTTTAAATATATATTAAAAAAAAAAAATCCAACAACTCCTGGATGGTAACTTCGTAGTTTCTTTAGCCTCCCCTGCTGTCCCTGCCATGCTTCACACCACTTCTTCCTATCTCTAGAGGAGCACGTATTATGTTGCTTAATAGTTAATCTCTTTATTGCCTCTGCTAGACTTTGAGCTCCTCAAGGATAAGACTGGAATGCTCTGTATCTAAACCACCTATGATAATGTCTGACACACAGAAGAGGCTCAACAAAGATGGTTTGTAAATGAGGTATGCTTATTTTAAAAAGCAGTCTTATAGATTTAAAATTAAATCTTATTTTTAGAGGTGTTTCACAGGTACCATTTTATATGATGAGCGATGTGCACATAGTTAACGACTCTTGGTGACTTTGTGCTCAGAAATATCTGCGGTAAGAGCAACACTGAAGCTCTCAAGTTAAGCAGCATGAACTTTATTAGACAGAAGCCTAGCTGTTCCTTGCTTAGTTCTCCATCTTCGTTTTGGCTTTGGCAAGTCATTCCTTGACTAAGTGCCAATGCGGCTTGCATTACTCAGCTGGTTATTTATCCCTGGCTAGTCTGTGAACTGTTTAGGGAATATACAAAATACAGAGCACTATTTAAAAGCCATGATGTTCAGGGGCGCCTGAATGGCTCAGTCGTTTAAGCTTCTTTCTTTGGCTTGGGTCATGATTTCGCGGTTTGGGAGTTCGAGCTCCGCACTGGGCCCTGTGCCGACAGCTCAGAGCCTGGAGCCTGTTTCAGATTCCGTGTCTCCCTCTCTCTCTGCGCTTCCCCTGCTCACATTCTCTCTCTCTCTCTCTCAGATAAACATAAAAAGTTTTTTAATAAATAAATAACAAAATAAAAATGAAAGATGTACAGTACTTTGGGAACTAATAATTTTTAGTTAGCCAAGCATTAAAAATATTTCCCTGAAACTTCTTTTAAGTGAGCCCAAATTATTACCATTTTCACTCACAAATGAGGAAACCACAATCACGGAATCAGTGACCTTGACTTGTGCAAAATAAATGGAACTAGTGACACTATGAGAACTAGAATCCAGCTCCTAGGATTTCTTAGAAGGTATTTTTCTTTGAGTCTAAGTTGGCACGTTATAAACCGTTTCAAACCCCTCTAGTGAAATGGAATTAGACTCAGAATTTCAATCAGAAAAAAAAATGTTTAATTCCCTACATCCCCTCCTAAGAAATTCCTTGTGAAAAAAGGAAAGGCACCCTTCCCATGAGCCTCAGACTAATACTAATGAACAAGAAGTTTATTTCTTGAAATTTAACTCTAGTGGTGACAGTCCTACACACCGCAAAATGATACTGTCTGGACATACTTAATGAGTATGATAATTGTCAGCTTCCAAACAATAATCCAGAAACTCCTCAAATGAACTGTTTAGAACCAATATGATCATTTCAAGGTAAATGTCAATTCCACCGAAAGCCCCTGACATCCACCAAAATACATCAAAGAATTCAAAATCATTCAACTACAGTAAAACTACCTGGAATAAAGAACACAGTTCTGGCAAGACTGGCGCTGGCAACACCTTAGGAAAAAAAAGATACATTTGGAAATGAGAGGGAAGGAGAAAAATGATGAAGATAACCCATTCCTGATCTCAACCCCAAGAGGAATCGTTCTGTCACCGAGAAAAACTAAATAAAGCCCCTCTATTTTTATACTGGGTGTACTGAAGTGGAAAGAGAAATGAGAAGACATTTGGGGAAATCAGGAATTAAATCTCAACATTAAAACTAACTTTCCATAACAAATAGTTTCCAAAAATAGGCCTGGCCCGAAACTATGCTGGGATTTGTACCAAGAGTGTGTAAAGTCACTCAAGTCGCTGCCGTCTAGAAAGGCTGAGACTGAGGGCTAGACAGTGGACAGGACAGAATAGAAGAAAACCTAGGATACTTCTCCGGACAGTAAATGACCTTGTGTAGAAAAACTGAAGACATCCACTCCCCGCCCCAAATAAAAAGATAAATTAAAAGTGAATTCCCTGCGCTGCTTTAGGACGGTAGAGCGACCGCTATGAGCGCTATTTCCAATCGCCCGCGCGGTAGGGATCCAGGACTCCTGCCCGCTCCGCCAGGGGCCCGTCAGGAACTGCCAGCAACGAGTGTCTGCAGGAGTTCTAGGCAAAAGCCAAGTCCAGCAAGATCTCTCCTCCCGAGGCCCGAATAAGAGCTCGAAGTCGTACGACCCATGGTCCGCGGACCTCGAAGTCCTAACTATTTATTCTCTCGCAGCCTGGCTCTGGGTGCAGCCCCGAACGCAACCTGGGGGGAGAGTACTGGAGGTGGGGGAAGCAGAAGGGAAGGAAGCCGCGCGACTCCTCGCTAGGGAGTTAAGGAGATAACGGGCCAGTGACCCCGAGGAGCGGAGCGGCGAGGGGAAGGGAAGGGGCCCTGGGAGTCCAGGACGCGCGGCCCGCACACCCGCGGGCCCTTCCCCTGCCCCGGCACGGTGCAAACAGTCGTCGGCAAGATGGCAGGGGCGGCGCAGGCCTCCCCAGAGCCGCAGACACAGACTCCCAGCCCCAGTCTAAAGTCACCTCAACAGGAGCGCAGCCATCTTGAGTTCCGGCCTGGACGGAAGTGACGCACAACGTCTCCGCCACCTTGGGGGCGGGGCTCTATCTATCACGTGACAGCACCGGCTCTTTAAAAGGCTCGGAATCGGTCCGCTTCAGCGTTGTTCACCGTTGATTTTTTTCTGGTTCTCTCTTTCTGCACGGTCTTCCTGGGCTGGATTTACCAGAATTTGCCAGGGGGCGGCAAGAATGGCGCTGACTCAAACTGTGCGGTCTGCGTTTTACCTGCGAATATACTCATTTTGCTTCGCACCACTGAACTTCTGACTTGCCCTGATCCTTCACCAGCGACTCCAGGGTAGTTTCGTTCCCCTCGTTCCCAAGTAGGCCGGCTGAGGCCCGGGGGAAACCGGTTCCATCCGTTCTGATGGGAAGCTGCAGAGCAGAGATACACGAGTTGAGGCCAAATTGAGGAAGGATCGTGGGAACTACGCAGACCACCATCCCAAGGCCAGGGAACCTCCTCTGACCACCTGGATAAGCTTTGTGCCCCACAATTCCTGGGCTTGAGCTGCCGCCTGAGCTGGACGCCCACTAGCCAAATACAGCGCTCCTTTGTTCGTTGTTTCAAGACTATGTGGGCGACACCCACAACCAGAAGAACCTGGGGTGGGGGAGAACTCGCTTTGATTTATACACACATATATGTGGTTTTGAGGAACCCAAGCACAGCAATCAATTGCAGACCATTTGTGACTTAGGGAAGAAAAAGAGAGTGAGAAAAAAGAATAGGAAATTGAAAAAGTTCGTGAATCTTATTTTGGCGGGGGAAGAGATGTGAAGGACACAACCTAGAGCAACTCCTATTCTACAATAAGACATTCAGCTACATTAATATTCAGATCTCATTTATATTTAGCACTCCTGCATATTCGGGATTTAAATAGCACAAATTCACTGATTTCTGCATCAAATGAAATCCTATTTTGCATTTCTATAATACTTGACTTTTATAGACTTTTGGACTGTAAGAGACCTTAGCAGTTCTCTGACTTTAGTTTCTATTCAGTGCAGGGATTTCCTATACAACACTGATGGCCACTGATCTTTAAGACTCAGTAAAGGTTACCTCAAAGCACAAGTTTTATTTAGTAAACAGCTTAATCATTAGAAAGTTGTTATATTCAAATCGTTTTCTGGGGAGCCTGGCTGGCTCAGTCAGTGTAGCTCATGGCCCTTGATCTCAGGGTTGTGAGTTCGAGCCCCACATTGGTGTAGCGATTACTTACAAATAAAACCTTTAAAAAGACAAAATACAGTTTTCCGCTATTGAACTTCCAGTCTTTGGGGTGCCCTGGTAGCTCAGTCAGTGAAGCATCCTACTCTTGATTTTGACTCAGATAGTAACCTCACAGTTCATGGGTTCCAGCCCAGGGTTGGGCTCTACACTGACAGCACAGGAGCCTGCTTGGGATTCTCTCCTCCCCCCCCCCC
>NW_027529438.1:3988030-4058283 GCF_008692635.1 Crocuta crocuta
TAAACAAACAAAAAACGTCCAGACTTTCAGTCATTGATTCTATTTTGGCCCTCTGGTGCTTCACATTAACAAATCCAGTGAACACCTCTTTACTTACCTCTTTAAATAAATTCATTTGACATGTATTTATATTGACTTATTGTAGAATATGTGAAAGTGCTTCAGGGGATTCAAAGACACAAACATAATTGTCCTCAAGAAGCTTATGTCTTAGCAGGATCAGTAAATAAATATAACAAAGGAAGTAGCAACCCCATGAAAGAGGTACAGGTAAAAGAGGTGGGTGGATGAAAGCAGAAAGTAATCATTTGCAGCTGGGGAGGTAGAGTTAGGGAGGTGTAATTGACTACAACATCCTGTGAACATTTGCTGATTAGCCTGTGGCCTTCATGATCAAGTCCCATATTTAGAGTTCCACAGTCCAAATCCAATACTAATCATGGAACCCACCATCTCCTGTGGAAGGAGATGACCAGTAGGTACCAGGAGCCTGTGGCTTTACAGTGCTCCCAGGAAAACAGTGGCCTCTCCCCTCAAATTAACCTGTAGGTCCCAGAACTGATTGAAATTAATTACATTGAAATTCAAACAAGATATTAAGTCAAGCCCCTCATCACCGGGGTTTATCTTTTTTTTTAAATTTTATTTAATGTTTTATTTATTTCTAGGAGAGAGAGAGAGACAGCGTGAGCAGGGGAGGGTCAGAGAGAGAGGGAGTCACAGACTGAAACAGGCTCAGAGCCCGATGCGGGGCTCGAACCCACGAACCGCGAGATCATGACCTAAGCGAAAGTCGGACGCTTAACCGACTAAGCCACCCAGGCGCCCCCAGGGTTTATCTTTAAAATAAGCAGGAGAGAAAAGCAGGGTCTATCCAAGGCCTGAGATCAGAGAAAGAAAGGGGAAACCAGAAGGGAAAACATTTCAAATGGAAGTATGAGAGGTTCCGTGAAAAACGAAATTATTTCAGATAATCCAAAGGAGACAACAATTAGGAGAACTCTGGTCTCAGAATGATTTTTTAAGCCAGATTTGTCTTAGCACTCAGCTCTGACGGTGTGGACACTCCCATGCCTAATCCTAAATAGCACCCCCAAACTTCAGGAAATTCTTACGATGAATTTATTAATCCCACCCTCTTTGGCCTGCCATTTAATGCCCTTCACCAATTGGCTTCACCTTTCCTGTACAGACTTGTCTCCTATCATGCCCCTCACGTTCCCCCAAATCAAGTCAAAGTGGAGGCCACAAGATCTGCCTTGAATATCCTCAATACTTCACAAACCTACCCAACACACACACACACACACACACACACACACATTTTCTTATGTCTTTGTTTTTGCGTTTGCTATTCTATCTGCCTAGATACCTTCACTACCCATTTCTCTTCTTCAAAATGGCACACATTCTTCAAAGTTGGTCCATATCTAATGTTGCTTTCTAGACAGAACTCCCCCTTCCTCTGAACCTCATTTATTAAATGTTTTGTTTGTTTGTTTGTTTTTAACCTCTGTTACATAACTTAATCTCCCTGATGTTTGTAAACTATCGCCCATGCTCAAGCAGATCTGGTTGTGCCCACCGTGGTATTCTAAGCGCTTTGTTAATCCCACTGCTACGGCAAGCATCATGGTTGGTCATGTTGGGTATTGATGGGTTTGTCCTCTGATCTTCCCTTCTCTGCCCCCCCCAATTAGATTTTAAACTCCTTCAAGGAGAAACTTAATTTTGATTCCTCTTTCTGCTACCCACAAACCCATACTTTACATATAGCTGGCACTCAATGCAATTTTGTTGCCTTGTCCTAAATCGCAATGGACTTAAACTGCAGCATGAGGCATTGAAAGATTCCCTGACAAAGAGGGAAAGCTCAGGGAAATTCTTCCCTGGATATTTTCCTATAATGCAACCTATAGTCATAAAAAGAAAAAAAAAAGGGATATCCCATTTTCAGAGTTCTCTGGGAAGGAGGCTATAGAGGAATTCCCTCTCCTGGCCTAAGGATTCAGGGTCCCCTGCCCATCTATCCATCAGAGAAGTGTGTTTATGTCCCTTTTTCTGTCCCTCTTCTTCACCGCCCCCCCCCAGGCATTCCAGCCTAGGGCAGGGGGAGGCCAGCAGACACAAAGCCCTCTGTGTATGGGGTGGTATGTGTCCCCCCACCCCTCCACCGAGAGGACACAATGCCCCTTCTGCTCCCTGTCCCCTTTCCCCCTCCCCACCACCTCTCAACCGCACATGCCAGGCTGCAATTGGTTCCTGGCTCAGGACAGCCCCCTCATACTGGGGCCCCAGGGGATTTTAAGCGGATTCCAGGAACCCCCCGCTCAGTCCCTGGTCCCCCACTCTCCCATCCCCACAGACGCTCCGAGCCCCAGCCCCTGGCCCAGCTATGGCTCCTGGGGCCCCCTCGTCCAGCCCCAGTCCTATCCTGGCTGCGCTGCTCTTCTCCTCTTTGGGTAAGTGGAGCCACCCCAGTCTGGGGACCCTGGAGCTCAGGTCGCCTCTCAGCAATGTTCTCACGCCTTTGCTGCATGCCCCACTGCAGCCAAAGAGTGAGCGGGAGCAGGAAGGTAATGTTATAGTCAGAGAAAAAGATATACAGTTTGGAAGGAGGCACTAAAGGTATTTTGTGAAGGGAGAAGGTAAAAGAGTGTAGAGGGTTTCCCTGAGGTGGACCTGACTGGACCCAGTAACACGCCCCCAGAGCCATGCTGGGTGCCCGGTGGGAAGCAGTGTTGTGGTGTGGTAAGGAACAGGATCAGACACCTGGGTCTGGTACCTAATCATTCCCTAGCAGTGCATGAAGTTCTTAACCTTAGTTCCCCTGAACAGAAAAGCCAGGGAATGTGATCCAAGGAAGGAGCCCAAGGTTTGTGGTCCCAACTCCTCGAATCCTTTGTCTCTTGGTGCCTCAGATTCTCTCTGTGGATCCGTTGTCTATTATGTGCGGGAAAGGAGAAGGAGGGAGGTTCTGTGATATTCCAAGATCTTGTCCATCTAAAGCAGTGTTCCTTTATAAGTTCTCCAAACCCTTCCTCACCCCGTGGCAGATGTTGGGTGAGCAAGAGAAAGTCAAAAGTAGGGTTATTTGAATGGACACTTCCCTTCTCCAAACTGCCCCCAAAGCCTAGCACAATAGAGGAGTAGCAGGCAAATTGGAGTGGAAGGGAGAATTGCTCAGAATATCCAAGGTTCTCTGCTGTCAGCTCTTTGAGTCCTAAACCCAGAATCCAGACTCTTCTGCGTGTTGTGCTGGACTCTTCTGGGACACCCAGAGAAAATGTTAACGATAAGAAGTTGGAGAGGTCATAGTGAAGGCAGTGGGGAGAAGGAGTCTTGGAGAATGAGGAAGAGAATTCTGTTCCAGAACCTGTCCCACTCATAGTATCACTGAGCAGGGCTGAAGGGCAGTGGTTGATGTTAGAACAGGAGGAATAGAAGTTAGATCCAATGAGTAACCTTCGTTGTTGCATTTGGGATTCCCAAGAGAGCTCTAAGGAGAAGTGAGTCACTGATCTTGCATGCTGAGGTGGGAGATGTGAGACTATGGAGCAGGGGTAGGGGGTGGGTTATGGGGTCTGGGGATGGCATGAGCCCCCAACATTGGTCACACAATGGGTCTCTGTTTGTTTGGTTGCTTCCTCCCCCGCCCTTAGAACAAAAGAGTCTACAGTTGCCCCCACCCAAGGCCAGCCCACACACATAATCTCCCTGGAATGGCCTTCCTTGTGTGGGTGAGTCTTGGGAGTGGCACTGGGCCAGATTGGCCGAGAGGAGAGTGATGAGGGTCAAGCCACAGAGGGCTCACATGAAGAGTCATCTGAGCTCTGAGCTTGGAATCTTCCTCTGTACCCAGCTTCCTCTTGGAGGAGTATGTGAGATCCTTCCTCCCTGACCTCCCAGTCAATAGCAAACTGTATGGCAACGAGGGATTCAGCAGTGAGGACAGTTGGGCTGGGAAACAACATCCTTTAATTATCTTCATTTTTTTTTCTGCAAGAAATTTGAGTTTGTGATACTGTGAAATACTATGCAGCTGTTAAAAATAAGATTGATCTCTGTGACTCAACATGAGAAGCTCCCTCAGATATGTATATATATTATATATATATTCTTAAGTGAAAAAAAAGCCAAGTACCATGTAATGCAATGTATCTCAAAAAGAAAAGAGAAGCAACATACAAGAAAACTATTTCATGTAAATACATGTAAAATTTGAGTTTGTTGGGTTTACATTGTACCTGATATGTAGAAAAAGGTTACTTACTAAACTGATTAAGAGTGGTCATCTTTGGGAGGGGACTACAGGAAAAGAATTTGTTGGGAGGGAAAGACTTTAGATTTATCTCTATTTGATAAAGAAATAAATATTTGATAAAGAAAGACTTTAGCTTTATCTCTATTTGAATAGTTTCTCTAAAGAATGCAATATGTATTACCATATAACTTACCATAAATTAAAAAAATTTTAAAGCCTGCATCTAAGGGATACCTTAAGAGTTAAATACTGACCCAAAGGGAAAGTGAGACTTGGAGACAGAATCCAACTTCTGCATGTAAGTCCTCAAGAGAGTTCTGTTACTGCTGATTTCATTTCCTCTTATGAACATGCTGAACTTGAACCAATGCAGCGTTTCCACCTAGCTATTCAGTTAACCCAGAGACACTTGGGGTTGAGTGTTGATCATCTCTGCCCCAGCTTTGCGATGGCCTCTAATTGTCCCTTGACTTCCTGTTGGCCTCACTTCCTCTATATGCCTTAGTGGGCGCAGGTGCACATCGGATTCCCCTCTCTGCTTCCAGTGCTCCCCCGGGTCCAGGCCATTGTGGTTTACACGGACAAAGAGGTCCATGGCGCCGTGGGCTCCCGGGTGACCCTGCATTGCTCCTTCTGGTCCAGCGAGTGGGTCTCAGATGACATCTCCTTTACCTGGCGCTACCAGCCCGAAGGGGGCCGCGACGCTATCTCGGTGAGTGCCCGGGGGAACCCTGGGATCAGCTAAGGAAACAGTGCTCCGAAGAACAACAGATAAGAGCACTTGGGCAAAGGAGGGGAAATCCTTTATGAGCCATAACCCTAACTTTGCAAGGTAAGTAAGGGCCTATCTACACTGTCTCCCCCACCCCCAACTGCCCTCTCCAGCCCAGGAGCCCTTACCCTGAAGCTAGACCCGTACATTTCCCCTCATTCCTCATAGATCTTCCACTATGCCAAGGGACAACCCTACATTGATGAGGTGGGGACCTTCAAAGAGCGCATCCAGTGGGTAGGGGACCCTCACTGGAAGGACGGCTCTATTGTCATACACAACCTGGACTACAGTGACAACGGCACTTTCACCTGTGATGTCAAAAACCCACCAGACATAGTGGGCAAGACTTCTCAGGTCACACTCTATGTCTTTGAAAAAGGTGTGAGAGGAGGTGGCCCGGGGTGGGGGGCGTGGGGGGTCTGGAAAGACAGGGAGGGAAGACATCAGGGNCTGAGCATTGTACATCCCAACAGCAGGAAACAGGTGTGGGGCTAGGAGCCAAAGGCGCGTGTCCCTGCTCACTCTACTTATTTTCCATCCCCCCCCCAGTGCCTACTAGGTACGGGGTGGTGCTGGGAGCTGTGATCGGGGGCATCTTGGGGGTGGTGCTGCTGCTGCTGCTGCTTTTCTATCTGATCCGGTACTGCTGGCTACGCAGACAGGCGGCCCTGCAGAGGAGGCTCAGGTAAGGGGAGCCTGACCACCTTCCCTGTAACCCCACTGTTCCCCATGGGGCGGAGACTTCTCCAGTGGGGGGAGAGGAGGTGGAGGCGGCAAAGGGAAGAGGCAGCTATAGGCGCTCTCCAGGGGGCTCGGGCATGGAGGGGGGCAAACTCAGAGCAACCGTTTCCCTGCAGTGCCATGGAGAAGGGGAAATTGCACAAGGCTGCAAAGGACTCGAAGCGCGGCCGGCAGGTCAGTGGGACTTGGGGCCTGGATAAGCCACAAAGCTACGTGGCAGCAGTAAGGGATGAGATGGGAGCAGGGGTGGGGACGGGCCCCACCAGAAGGGTGACTGACGTGTGACGCGTCCCTGCAGACGCCGGTGCTGTATGCCATGCTGGACCACAGCAGAAGCGCCAAAGCTGCCAGTGAAAAGAAGTCCAAGGGGCTGGGGGAGTCTCGCAAGGATAAGAAATAGCGGTTAGCGGGCCGGGCGGGGGGTCGGGGGGCAGGAGCGGAGCCCACCAAAGGCTCTCAGGTGGTGGTCATCGAGATGGAACTCCGGAAGGATGAGCAGAGCTCGGAGCTCCGGCCTGCGGTCAAGTCCCCCAGCAGAACCAGCCTCAAGAACGCCCTCAAGAACATGATGGGTCTGGACTCCGACAAGTGACCACCCCCCCGGGCCCTCCCAGAGCAGGGGGACCTAGGCTTCTCTTATTCCCTGTCTAGGTGCTTTCCTCCTTAGCTCCCCCGCCCTGCCCTGCCCTCAGCACCCTTTGAGATGTAAGTTTCATTCCAAAGTTCATTCCGCAGGCAGCCCCGTCTCCCTCACCTGCATCCCCTGGCTTTCTGGGAGCCCAGGGGCCTCACCCTACCCTTCACCGGCCCCAAGGACTGTGTGTTTGGTGCCTGCCCCTCTGGCGCTGAGAAGAAAGGGACCTTGATACCCCGTGCCTCCACTCCAGGCCACCTGGCGTTCCCTCGCGGCACCCAGCCCTCCCTCGCTCTCTTCTTTCTGACCCTTCCTCCCCTCCCTTCATCAGGTGGCCCAGCTCCGTACTCTGTCCTCCCAGCTAACACCCAGAACCCCCAGATCAGACTCTCCTTCAGGGTTTATTTAGGTTGTTAGTTATTTTTTATTTTTTAATCCATTCTCGTTTGTTTGTTTGCCTGTGCCCTCCCCCCATGACTGAGTACCAATGACGTCATGTGGTTTTTGCAATTCCCCACCCCACCCCCCATTAAATCCTTAATGGAGAGCTAGCCCAAGCAGAGGGACCCCTGGTCCTCAACCCTCAGCTATAAGACTGGTGCCCCTGACCGCTTTGGAGCGCTGTTCCAGGACTCAAGGTCATGGGGAAGGAGAGACAGAGAGAGAGAGACAAAGAATCCTCACAGGTGAGGGAATTGAGGATGGGGCAAATAAGGCTTAACAAGCGGCTTTTAAAAAACCAAACAGAAAGGAAAAACAAATGGGAAATGGGGGGAGGGGAAGGCTGCACTCCCAGGGGGATTCTTAGGATTTTTCTACATTCTGTATATTTCTTCTCAAACCCCCAAATGTCCTTAAATGTTTAATAAACACTGACATTTCCAGAAGTGCTGCCTCCATCTCCAACTTCCTCATTCTCCTGGGAATATCCCCTTTCTTCCATTCCCAGCCCCCCACCTTCACCCATCCCTTCCCCCTCCCACTCCTCTTCCTCATCCCCTGGTTTCAGTTGTTAAGAATTTGGCTTTATGGGGGCGCCTGGGTGGCTTAGTCGGTTAAGTGTCCGACTTTCGCTTAGGTCATGATCTCACGGTTCGTGGGTTTGAGCCCCGCGTCGGGGTCTGTGCTGACTGCCAGCTCAGAGCCTGGAGCCTATTTCAGAGTCTGTGTCTCCCTATCTCTCTGACCCTCCCCTGCTCGCTCTGTCTCTCTCTCTCTCCTAGAAATAAATAAAAATATAAAAAAAAAAAAGAATTTGGCTTTATGTTGTGGACTTCCATAGTACAGTGGAAAGAGCTTTGAAATAGGCTCACAAGACGCATTCAGCAAATATCCAGTGAGTTGATACTATGTGCTAAACTGTGTATCAGCCTCTGTGCTTACATGGGTTAGAACACAGACTCCCTCTTTACCAGGATCTGAATTTTTAAAATATGCCTGCCACTCACTAGCTGTGTGGCCCATGGCTGGTTATTTGACTTTGGTAAGCCTGTTTCGGCATTTGTAAACTGAAATGATATCTGCCTTGTTTAATTTTTATGAGAATCAAATGAGATCCTGTATACGGAAATCTTTGTAAACCATAAATGGATCTGCAACTAAGATATTAAGGACCAGTCCTTTAAAGATGTTTCTACAGGGCTGCCTGTGTGGCTCTGTTGGTTGAGTGTCTGACTCTTAATTTCAGCTCAGGTCATGATCCCAAGGTCATGGGATTGAGTCGCACAGTGGGCTCCTTGCTGATCATGGATCCTGCTTAGAATTCTCTCTCTCTCTCTCTCTCTCTGTTTCTCCTGTTTCTCTCTCTTTTCCCTTCCCATCCTCGAAAAAAATTGCTGAAAGATGTTTCTACATCTTGCCTAAAGGATTACACTTTACAAATTAGCATAAATTCCATTCCCCCTACAAACATGGGCACATATATCTTTAGTTGGTACACTATTTTAGCTATGCTATTAATACCTCATTATCTAGCTCTGGTATGCTAACCATTATCTAGCTCTGGTATGCTAACATTAGGTACACCATTAATGTCCTGGAATACTAAGATGATTGTGGAAAGATATATATAAAATTTTCCTGGTGGAGGGAGTCACTGATGGCAAAAAAACAAAACAAAACAAAAAACAAGACTCCCGCAAGTCATTTCTTCACCTTACTAAGTCATTAAAGGTAAGATTTTTAACAGAAGCTTTGTCCAAATCCAGAGTGCTTTCATTTATTTCAAGCTGTGTCTTCCACTTTTTAATTTTTTTATTAAAAAAATTTTTATATTAGAGAGAGAGCATGCACAAGTGGGGGGTGGAGGAGAGGAGCAGAATGAGAGAAAGAGTAAGAGAGAGAGAGAGAATCTTAAGCCCAGAACCCCACACAGGGCTCGATTCCATAACCCGGGGATCATAACCTGAGCCTGAAATTAAGAGTTGGACACTCAACCAACTGAGTCACCCAGGTGCCCTTGTCTTCTACTTTTTTAAAAAAGAAAAATTAACCCAAATTCATTTTAATATAAAAGCTAATAGATTTCACTGGGGAAATGCAAACCAAAACTGCAATGAGACAAACCACCTCACACCCATTGGGGGGGCTACTACCAAAAAACGAAACCAAAACAAAATGACAAGTGTTGGAGAGGAGGTGGAAAAATTAGAAGCCTTGTACCCTATTGGTGGGGATGTAAAATGTTACAGCCCCCGTGGAAAACAATATGGAGGTTTTTTTAAAAATTAAATCTAGAATTACCATATGATTCAACAATTCTAGTTTTGGATATATACCCAAAAAGAATTGAAAGCAGCATCTTAAGGAGATATTTGTACACCCGTGTTCACAACAGTATTATTCACAATAGCTAAGGTGTGGAAGCACCCCAGATGCCCGTGGATCGGTGATCGGAGAAGCAAAATGTGGTATACACATACAGTTGACTATTATTCAGAAAGGAAGAAAATTCTGACTTATGCTACAACATGATTGAACTTGAGGACACTATGCTACGTGAAATAAGCCAGTCACAAAAAAAGACAACTACTGTGTGATTCCACTTATATGATACGTACTTAGAGTAGACACAATCATACAGACAGAAAGAGCGGTGGGTTCCAGGCACTGAGGGAAAGGGAGACAGAGGAGTTATTGTTTAATAGGTACAGAGTTTTGGTTTTACAAGATGAAGAGTTATGATGACAGAAAATGGTGACGATTACTCAGTATTACAAACGTACTTAATACCACTGAACTGTACACTAAAAAAATGGTTAAGATGGTAGATTTTTAAAGCTTATTTACTTCTTTTATAGCATAAATATATATTTATTTTGAAAGAGAGAGGAGGGGATGCAGAGAGAGAGGGAGAGAGAGAGAATCCCCTGCAAGCTCCACACTCTCAGCACAAAGCCCAACTCGGGGCTCTATCCCAGGAAGCAAACCATGAGATAAGGACCTGAGCCGAAACCAGGAGTCTGGACGCTCAACCAACTGAGCGACCCAGGTGCCCAAGACGGGAGGTTTTTTAAAGATTTTACTTTTAAGCAATCACTACACCCACATGTGGCTAGAACTCACAACCCTGAGATCAAGTGTCGCCCGCACTACTGACTGGGCCAGCCAGGCTCCCCCAAGATGGCAGACTTTTCATTAAGTGTATTTTATCATAATACCAAAAAAGGGAAAATAAAAGCTGATAGCATCCATATAGCTTTCTTAGGGTGGGAGAAGTTTAGTCACAACTCAATAAAGTTGGTGGGGCGCCTGGGTGGCTTAGTCGGTTAAGTTTCCGACTTTCGCTTAGGTCATGATCTCGCGGTTCATGGGTTCGGGCCCCGCCTCGGGCTCTGTGCTGACTGCCAGCTCAGAGCCTGGAGCCTGTTTCGGATTCTGTGCCTCCCTCTCTCTCTGACCCTCCCCTGCTCACGCTGTTTCTCTCTCCTAGAAATAAATAAAAAACAAAAAAAAATTTAAAAAAAAAACTCAATAAAGTTGGGAGTCTGAGCTGAAGCGTCCTTACGAGTGGAAGAGATTACAGAATCCAGAAACATGCAAATAAGCGTGGGGACATATTATATTATAAAAGTAACATTCTAGTTCGGCAGTAAATGAATGGGTTATTTAATAAAAGATGTCAGCATCATTGACATATGTCTGGAAGAAAATAAAGTAAGATCTTTATAATTTTGTATTCAAAATTAAAATCCAAATGTAAAAACTGTATATACAAATATCAAAAGGAAATAAGAATATTTAATTTCCAGATGAGATAGTCCTTTAAGTAAGACAGGAAGTTCAGAAATCTTAGAGTAAGCACATAAAATCTTGAACCACTTTAGCGGCACAATATATTATAAAAGAAACTAAGGGCGCCTGGGTGACTCAGTCAGTTGAGCAACCAACTCTTGATTTCGGCTCAAGTCATGATTCCACGGTCATGGGATCAAGCCTTGCATCAGGCATCATGGTGAACATGGAGCTTGCCTAAGATTCTCTCTCTTCCCCTCTGCCCCTCCTCCCCCTGTCCCCACCCCACCCTCGTATGCACCTGTCCCTCAACATTCAACATGATCAACCACTTCCTCGTTCTGTACCACCCTAATTCTTGGCTTCCTTCAAACGTTATTCTGGTGTTTCTCCTCCGTATTTGAGAAATGCATGAATTAATTCTGAAGTGGAGATTGGAACAACCTAGAAGATATCTTTTGTTTGTCTCACGTGATGTGTGTTTGTTTATTCAAATTAAAGTTACATTTGATGGTCACAGGGCAACAATCATCTTAAGCTGAGAATTGCTTCCCCCCCCCACTTCAAGTGAGGCTTGCATTCTCACTGCACACTTCCTTACCTGCTTGACCACTCCTAATGTATGAATTTGCTACCCTGCCTTAAAACACCCAGGAAATTGGACAAATATTTACATGTGGGAGTGAGGATGGGGGAGGGAGGCTACAGTCAGACTCCATACACAGCGCTCATACAGAGCTCTTCACAGCTCCTCACACAGGCCATCAGTCATGGTGCTCATTTCTAGCTACAGTAGTTACTCCTCGAACTCAGCCACAGTCTCACTGAATATTCTGTTACCTAAAAGCTAAATTGTGAAGTTAACTGAAGTCTAACAACTTGTAGGGGCCCCTGGGTGGCTCAGTTGTTAGGCATCCAACTTCAGCTCAGGTCATGATCTCATGGTTCATGAAATCGAGCCCCACATCAGGCTCTGTGCTGACAGCATGGAGCCTGTTTCAGCTTCTGTGTCTCCCTCTCTCTCTACTCCTTATACTCTCTCTCTCAAAAATAAATAAACATCGAAATATTTTTAAATAAAAATAAAAAATGAAGTCTAACAACTTGTATGATAACATGAAAATGGGAAGAAAGAAAAGAATAAAATGGCTAACTTAGACAAATAAACACATGTAAAACAAGCAAATAGAAAATACGTCACATTGCTATAGTCCTCATTTCTGTGATTCGTCAAGCCATGATTGATGTCAATGGTCTGCTTCCACTATTCATTCCCTATTTCTCCTGCCCTCAGCCAGAGTCTCAGATAGTTGAGGTTCTTTACCTGGTAAAGTGACTCAAACTTCCATTTATGAGGAATTTCAGACTTTCAGTGGTACATAAAGTCCCAAATTACCAGGTGACCGTCTCATCTTCCAATTCAATGGGACTGCTGTGTTCACTGGTAGAAACATTCTCCATTTGGGAACTAAGTCCTTCAAACCAACAGAGCTCAAAGTTGCTGAGAGAAACAAAAATTCTGTGAGTGGATTATTGGGTGTAGGAGTGAAAGAGCCACTCTACTTCCACCCCCTGACTTCTGAACCACACACTCTGCTATGGAGGAGGCAACACCATATAATGGTCTCTGACTCAAAGCGTATATTGCATCTTGTGAGAGAGAACTCCATTCTTTCAATGTTGTCTCTGAGTAAGCCCTTCCATGTTTCAAACAGGCACCTGCTTCCAGGTGATGGAGTATACAGTAAGACCACTTACTTCCAGATGATACGGTATGTGGTAAGACCTCTTAATCCCACTTAAATCCATTACTGCCCTTCCTTTGCTATGAAGAAAGTTCGTGATTAGACACAATGCTATAGGGAATGTTACAACTATGGGTAAAGCATTCTGTGAATTCACCAATCGTGGTGCTGCCAGAAGTATTATGAGCAAAGAAGGCAAATCCACGTCCAGAATATGACTATTCCAGCAAGGACACATGTTACACAGCTTCTCCCCCCTCCCCCCACCATGATGAAAAAAGTCCAGTGTAATTAACCTGCTACCAGATGTCCGGCTGGTCCCCCCAGGGAATGGCACATATCAGAGACTAAGTGTTGGTCTCTGCAGTTGACATATTAGCACTCAGCAATAGCATTAACCAGATCAGCCTTGATACAGAGAAATCGATGTTGTTGAGCTCATTCAGAGCCTTCATGTCTGTCAGCATGGCCACTTTATTCAGGAGCCATTGAGCAAGCACTGGGGTGAACAGGGACAGAGACCTTTGCTGGACATGCACTGTCTGAGCCCATTCTTGCTGGAGACCGAAACTACATAGGTCATCCCTGATGGCAAGGCCCAGGGAAAAACCTGTGGGAAAAGACTGCAAGGCAGTCAGAAGAACCCCCTGAAGAATTCTTCTACTCTACTTAGTCTGTACCTTTTACTTTCACTTCTGCTGTTAGTCTAGTCTAGGGTTAATATGAAACTAGAATCGCCCAAAGTTACCCCCTTCCTCTAGAATGGAATGTACCTAAATATCATGCCCATCCCCTCAATCAGATGTTGTCTAATGAATATTGTAGCAATTAGCAAAGTTGGAGACAGTCCGCTATGCATGGGGTCTATAAGAGACCTAGAATTCACCTTCCTTGTATGGGTCTAATTGCCAGTAAAAATACATATTATGCCATAAGCAGAGACAAAAACAAGACTTGGTAGGTTTGGAGGACTTTCCCAGAAAAGTGTTAGAGAAATATTTGCCTGCTGACCTCAAGCCTATAAGGCAACTTATGGATTGTTCTGGCCAAAGAATGAAATCGGTAAATGGAGAGACCAAATTCTAGTTGATCCACGTAAAATATTTCCATACATCATCTATGATTAGTGTTGACATTGTTCTTTCTTAGTAAGGGGTTGTGACAGTCTATTACCTATGACTGCGGGTACAAGTATACCCTGTTTTTGCATGCCCACTGAATTTAAACAATTGAAGGGCAGTGTGATCNTGCGGGTACAAGTATACCCTGTTTTTGCGTGCCCACTGAATTTAAACAATTGAAGGGCAGTGTGATCTCATGTATTCTGGCAATATACTTCACTTATCCTTAGATACCCTGCCATACATAGTAAAGAATATGTAGAACTTTGTTATGACTACCTGGTTAAATTTTATTGGTTGAAGTGGAAATCATGTACCGTGAAATCACTGTTACCAAGAAAACTTAGAAATGTTAAGTCCTATGACTGTATTCAAAAAATGTAAATTGTTTAAACATGATTGTTTGCATTTGTTATATAAAAACCCTAAGCTGAAGAATAACTTTGAGCAGTCTACCTGAAGAGGCTGGCTGTGTGTCTTCTTCACCGACTCCAACCCTCACTCCCCGGGTCAACCCTGGCTTCAGAGGCTGGACCCCTGCACATTCTCAGCATTCCACTGGAACATCTCTTCCCCAGTCTTCCTTGCCATCGATGTTCGAATCCTGTGCTTTCCAATCTCGACCATCCAGCCAAACCATTAGTAACTGCCCTTGAATCAGGGTAGATCTATACCTCTGGCCATCTCTCACTCCTGACAGTGAACAACCAAAGGTACTGTCCACCAAGACTAGTTTTTTTTTTCTCCTTCACAGAGAGATTTTTCCTTTACCGTGGTCCTTCAGTGTCACTCCTGAGTGGGGCTATAATGTTATAGTTCTTCACTTTTGAAGATTTTTTTTAGGTAATCTCTATGCTTAATGTGGGGCTCAAGCGCATGACCCCAAGATCAAAATCTCATACTCTTCTGACTGAGTCAGCCAGGCGCCCTTATAGCTCTTCACTTTTGGGTGCTATCAGCATATATAAACCAGGCTGAAGTTTGTTTCTAATTCAGTCAACTGGTCGAGCTTTGAGGAAGAGGAGGCAATGCAGCAAGAACAGTATTAAAGGCTCCTGGGCCTCCTGCTCATACAACTTACCTTCTGGAAGTAGGAAAAAAAAAAAAAAGCTTGATTTTTTTTATAAATAGTTTCCATTAATGATAAACTGATGTTGGGTATACCCAATCTTATGGCGAAGTGGATTAAACACCTAGTTCATAAGGGGAAGCTCAGGTCCCATAGTCAACGGTGGTTTCTAATCTTCTTTTCCTGCTTAGCTCCCTCAAGAGACCTGAAGGTACCACCCTGGCCTATTAGCCAGGGTTGTATGTCACGCACAGTCCATTTCTTAACGCAAGAGGCTGACGGGACCATTAGGGAGGCAGAATAGAATGTGAGGTAGGGAGCCAGAATGTCTCGAGGTTTTAAGGGAGTTATTTAATCCCTCTGAACCCCTCTGAATTTATTACATGGACGTGATAATGTATAATTGCTATAGAGAACCAAGGTGTAGTCTTGTCATTTATATTAAGAAACACATCTTTGGGGCTTCTGGATGGTTCAGTGGGTTAAGCATCCAACTTCGACTCGGGTCATGATCTCAAGGTTCAGGAGTTTGAGTCCTGCTGTCAGCACAGAGCCTGCTCTGGGTCTTCTGTCCCCCTCTCTCTGCTCCTACCCTACGCTCTCTCTCTCTCTATCTCTCTCTCTCAAAAATAAAATAAACATTTTTAAAAATAAAAAAAACGTATCTTTGGTCTTTGTCCCACTTCTTGCACTTCCTAATTGGTGAGAGCAATAAAGGTATCATTTATTATATTAATAAGGTGAAGTTAGGGAAGCTCAGCTTAACCTAAAGACAGTGCTGGATGGGGAGAGCAACCACGTGATTAGAGGTTTGGAACTTTCAGCCCCACTCCCTGGCCTCCAGAGAGGGGAGAAGGGCTTCCGCGTTGAATCAATCACCAATGGCCAATGAGTTAACTAGTCATGCCTGTGGAAAGAAACCTCCATAAAAACCTAAAAGGAGGGGCGCCTGGGGGGCTCAGTCAGTCGTGTCTGACTTTGGCTCAGGTCATGATCTCATGGTTTGTGGGTTCGAGCCCTGTTTCAGGCTCTGTGCTGACAGCTCGGAGCCTGGAGCCTGTTTCGGATTCTGTGTCTCCCTCTCTCTGCGTCTCTCTCTCGCTCTCAAAAATAAATAAACATTAAGATTTTTAAAAAATACTAAAAAGAGGGGCGCCTGGGTAGCTCAGTGTCTGAGTGTCTGACTTTAGCTCAGGTTCCCAGTTCATGAGTTGAGTCCTGCATCGGATTCACTGGCGTCAGCCCAGAACCCACGTCAGATCCTCTGTTCCCCTCTCTCTGCCCCTCCCCAGCCTGCGCTCTCTCAACAATTAATAAACATTTTTAAAAAAAACTAAAAGGGGGGACCTGAGCAGCCCAGTCGGTTACGTGTCCGACTCTGGCTCAGGTCATCATCTTATGGTTTGTGAGTTCAAGCCCTGCATCGGGCTCTGTGCTGACAGCTCCAAGCCTGGAGTCTGCTTCGGATTCTATGTCTCCCTCTCTCTCTGCCCTTCCCCTGCTCATGCTCTCTCTCTCTCAAAAAAAATTTTTTTAATTAAAAAAAAATAAAAGGAGAGCTTCTGGGTTGGCAAACACTCGGAAGTGTGGGGACAGTGGTGCATGGAGAGGGCATGGAAATTCCTCGTCCTTTCCCCATACGTTGCCCCGTGTATCTGTTCTATCTGGCTGTTCTAGTGTGGTATTTTTTTCTAATGAGCCAGTAATCTAGTAAGTAAAATGTTTCTGAATTCTGTGAGCTGCTCTAGCAAATAAATCTCATCCAAGGAAGCAGTTATCGAAACCTATGACCTATATCAGGTTGGTCAAAAGGACAGGTGAAAACCTGGACTTGCAACAGGCATCTGAAGGGGGTGACGAACAGTCTTTTGTAGGACCGAACCCTTAAGCTGTGGGGTCTGACGTTATCTCCAGGTAGACAGTGTTAGAACTGAGTTGAATTGTAGGACATCCATCCAGCTAGTGTTAGAGAACATCTGGTGTTAGAGAATTGCTTGGTTGTGTGCGAAAATCATACACACACGCAAACAATCCCTCTGGAATTGGGAACAGAACCCGCACAAGAGACATATTGAATGTCAGATTATCAGATTGGTGTTAGAATGAAAGGAATTATTGTCTAATTCAGAAAAGCCTTCAAGAACAGCTTCCTTCCTTAAAAAGTGCTTCGGAGTAATCTAGAAGATTTAATTTATTTTTAAGATTTTAGTTTAAAATTTTTTTTAATGTTTATTTATTTTTGAGAGAGAGAGAGAGAGAGCATGGGCAGGGAAGGAGCAGAGAGAGAAGGAGACGCAGAATCTGAAGCAGGCTCTAGGCTCCGAGCAGTCAGCACAGAGCCTGGCACGGGGCTCGAACTCACAAACTGTGAGATCATGATTTGAGCCAAAATCAAGAGTTGGATGCTTAATCAACTGAGCCACCTAGGTGCCTCTAAAAGATTTTATTTCTTTAATTAATTAATTACTTTTAAAATTTATTAGTTAGTACATGGTGCAACAATGATTTCAGGAGCAGATTCCTTACCTCCCCTTACCCGTTTACCCCATTCCCCCCTCTCACAACGCCTCCTGCAACCCTCTCTTTGTTCTCTATATTTAAGAGTCTCTTATATTTTGTCCCCCTCCCGGTTTTTATGTTATTTTTGTTTGCCTTCCCTTATGTTCATCTGTTTTGTATCTTCAAATTTTCATATGAGTGGAGTCATAATGATATTTATCTTTCTCTGACTCACTTCACTTAACACACTCTAGTTCCATCCATGTTGCAAATGGCAAGATTTCATTCTTTTTGATTGCTGAGTAATACTCCATTGTATATATAAATCACATCTTCTTTATCCATTCATCTGTAGATGGACATTTGGGCTCTTTCCATATTTTGGCTATCATTGATAGCGCTGCTATAAACATTGGGGTGCATGCATCCCTTTTGAAACAGCATCTGTATCCCTTGGATAAATAAACCTGTAACCCTTGGATAAATACCTTGTAGTGCAATAGAAGTTATGCCAATATGCGATTAACAAGTGGGTATCTAATGTACAGCATGGTGATAATAGCTAATAACACTGTATCATAGACTTGAATGTTGCTATGAGAGAGAGTAGAGAGAGTAGATCTTAAATGTTCTCACCACAAAAAGGAAATGGTAACTATGTGATTAAATGAGGCTGGTAGCTGATACTATGGTGTTCATCAGTTTGCACTTTAGAATTGTATCAAACCAGCAGGTCGTATACTCTAAACTTATACAATGTAATGTGTCAATTATATCTCCAAAAATCTGGAAAAAAGAAGTTGTATCAAAATCTGTATTATATATTCCTTCCCAGAGGGCAGTTTCCATGAATTGAAATAAATGGAACATGCAACGCTGGCAAAGTCCTTGTGAGAAATCACAGCTAAAGAGCAGTGTCTTGTCCACTGAGCCAGGCTCCGCCAAGACAGCAAAGTTTTCACTGAAACGCCCCATTCCTAGTTATTCACACTCAGGAAATAAAAGCGACAGAACACCTCCTTAGGAAGCGGTCATCCAGTGTGGGTGAAGCCAAATGGTGCGCTTCCCCCACAAGAGTAGGGAATCTGAGAATGAGCAAAGGTGTGTGAATTTGTGAATCACACGCACACACACACACACACACACAGAGCGAGAGACAGAGACAAAGCCACCTCATTAAAAGAGGGTTGAGTCTAGCGTGTGAACATTGTTTAGTATTGCTTTAGGGTAAAATCACGATTCAACAGATGCTGATTCACGTACGTATCTTTGCTTTTTCTAAAAGAACCACAAGTTAGGAATGGTCTGGAGAAGGAACTCACCCCTGCTTTTGGCAAGACCTAAAACAGGCATCAAACCAGACCTGGTTTAAATTGCGGCTGTGGCTCTCCGTGATCTAGGACAAACGACCTGACTTCAGAACCTGGAGTTTTTGTTAAGTGAATCCCTAACCTATGGTGAACTTCAAAGAAGACATTGAGAATATGGGTAAACCACATCGCTAGGGGCTTAGCACGGAGTCGAAGTCCTATCCACGCCAGTGCCTCATCATCTGTGCCTCCCTCTCTTTTCTTCCTCTTTTCAGTTGAAGGAAGTGGGGGAACCTCTCCCCCAGCACACCTAACTCACTGTCCACTGGTCTGGATCCCAATCTGTCACTGTCTGCTTCACGATACAGACCCCATCACAATACAGACATGATCTTTTTGTCTTGCAGAAGCTTTCCTTTCTAGGCATTAAGTGTGGCTCTGGCTGAGCCCTCCCTATTTACCTTGAGGTCCCTCTCTGAGGGGCCAGCCCATTGTAAAGACTTGCAGCTTGGCCGTAATGTTTGGGGTGGGTCTCTTTTAGAGAGAAGAGGGGTGGAGGCAGGAGAAAGACAGATTCCCAAGCCTTCAGGCTAGTGCTGGGCCTGGCTTTCCAAAGGCTTCGGGCAGTAGTTTCCACCCCTTTCAGTCCAGCGCCCCTTTCACTCTCCTGAACAATATTCATATGCAATATAAACTATATACCACATTTCAAAACGTAAGTCTAGGACTCTAATATGATAAAGGTGAAATAAAAGATTAATTTGTAATAAAATAGAAAGTATTTCAGTATGTAATATCAGTCATGGCTACACATCTAATCTGGTAGTCAGAGCCGTGGACTTAATATAGAATCACTGTGAACAAAAGGGCAAAAGACCAAACGCATAGGTATCAGTAACTCAGATACCATTCATTAAGCAGCCGTGGCTGGAGGACACGGATTTCTGAACGGTGAGCAGCTCTTGGGAAAGCCCTGAACAAAACGAATTATAAGTTCCTTCAATCTACACATTCACTGCATGTCTGGGAAATTCGGTATTTAATCAGTGGTTCAAAAAAAGACTTTGTGTTCACTTGTAAAACGAAGCGGGGGTCTGGGCTCGTGCAGATAAGAACCGGTTCTTCCGGGGACGTTGGTGTCCAGTGGGACTTTGCCGAGACACGCGGGCTGTGGCGCATTTTGGGACAGGCAGTCCTGTCCCGGTCATTGCAGTATGTGTAGCACCTGCCCCCAAGACCCTAAGTAATACCGGGAAATAATAAATCATACCGCCTCTGGGCCCACCCAAGCCCCCAAGTGTTAAAAAACCCTACAAATTACCCTCACCGATTTCCAAAACATCCTCTAGAGGGCAGTGCGTCCCCCTGCTGAGAAGTGGCCTAGGGGACCCGGCGCCCTCCCAGGAGGCCGGGAAGAGTTTGGTTCCCTTCGTGATGCCCACACCTATCCGCCCTTATACCTAACGCGAGCCCGTGGGCCGTCCCTCTGTTCAAGGCCCACATACCGGCCCTCGCTCCCAAGCTCTGAGGCCCATCTCTCTACCCATTTGGCCTCAGGCTGGCGACACATTTCCTGGAGCCGGAGGGGAGGCAGAGGGAGGAGACCGGGCACTGACAGAATTCTGGAACGAGTCTGGCAGAGCAGCGGGGAAAGCTGGGTCTGGTCCTTTCTGGGAAGGCTGGGCCCCGGACAGGGTCCAGATCTTCCCCGTGCGGACCACAGAGGACCGAGCAGCTATGCCCGAGCGCAGCTCAGGGACGTTCCGCCCTCAAACTTGACTGAACCACATCCCTGCCTCCCAAGCTGTCCGCCTTCGTTCGTCCAGTCCCTCTGAAGTGGTAGGAGGTGCAGATTCTGGAACATGACCTCCTGAGTCCTGGTCCTGGTGCAACCGCTCACTTCGCTTGGGGAAGGTGTTGAGCTGTCTGTGCCTCCGTTTCTTCATCTGTCAAATGGGATAATAATAGTATCTGTGTCACAGGGTTCCAAGAATTAAATCAGTTAATATACGTACAAGTGTTGGGGCGCCTAGATGGCTCAGTCAGTTAAGCATCCAACTCTTTTTTTTCTTCTAATATTTATTTTTGAGAGAGAGAGAGACAGAGCACGAGTGGGGGAGGGGCAGAGAACAAGGGAGACACGGAATCCGAAGCAGGCTCCAGACTCTGAGCTGTCAGCACAGAGCCCGATGATGCGGGGCTCGAACTCACAAACTGAGAGATCATGCCCTGAGCCAAAGTCAGACCCAGGCACCAAAGACTGAGCCACCCAGGCGCCCCAAGTGTCTGACTCTTGATTTCGGCTCAGGTCGTAATCTACGGTTCTTGAGCTCTGTGCTCACAGCATGGAGCCTGCTTGGGATTCTCTCTCTCTCCTTCTCTGCCCCTCCCCCCCCACATGCTTGCTCACTCTGTCAAAATAAATAAACTTTATATAAATAAATAAATATATGTAAAAGTGCTTTGAACAGTGTCTAGACAGAGTATTTTACAAATCATAGATATTTTTATTGTCATCACCATCCATGCCCTTCAGGGGGCATAAGGCTAGTGAGTCCCCCCCCCCGACCCCGTGGGGGCCCANTGCTTGCTCACTCTGTCAAAATAAATAAATAAACTTTATATAAATAAATAAATATATGTAAAAGTGCTTTGAACAGTGTCTAGACAGAGTATTTTACAAATCATAGATATTTTTATTGTCATCACCATCCATGCCCTTCAGGGGGCATAAGGCTAGTGAGTCCCCCCCCCGACCCCGTGGGGGCCCAGCATCCCTGAGGCCCCTAACTCTGATGAAGCCAAAGCTGACAGCATTATGCACAAGTGAGAACGCTCACAGCTATGGAAGCAGACAAGCCTCCCGTCTTCCACTCGCCAAGATCTAGGTGACTGCGGGGTAAGAGAGGCCAGTCATCAAGATCACGATCATCACCTCACACCAAGGGGAAAACGGAAAGCAGGGAGGGAGAGGGAGGGTTGTGAACGCCAAGGCTGGAGAAGGGGAGCCGGGGAGGGAATGAGGGTTTCCTGCAGCCTGGGGGTGGGGGTGAAAGGCTTACTTTCTGACACCTGTCGGCTGTGGGTCTCTGCCTTTGAAGATCTGGAGTCAGAGCCGCTTCCCAAATGACCAGAAAAGAAAGGAACCCGCTGACCCCCCCGCCCTCAGGCTTCAGGGGCACAGGCAGCGGAGGAGCTGCCTTTGGAGAGACGACAGTGAGGAAGAGGAGGGTGGCGGCTACGGGATGGTGATTCCAGTGATGGCTGGGCCTCGGGACCCGGATGGCAGGGAAAAAGACGCTGCCAGGAGCCACTGCCCCCCACCCCCCAAACAACCCCAGAAATAAAGGAAAGGCAGCAAAAGCAAGAGGGGCAGAAAGAGAGGCAGAAGTGAGCAGGAAGGGCCGCTCCCCCAAAAGAACTCTGGGGCAGAACGAGTTAAGAGACGACAGTGGGAAAGCGCCTCCATCTCAGGGCCAGGTCAGGGAGGTCAGGAGTCCCACCCAGCAAGGACACCCAGTCCCTGACAGCAGCTTGTGGCAGGAATCAGGTTCCTTGTCCCTCTCGCTGCTGGAATTTCTCCCAAAACTTTCGCCTTTGAGCCTGGGGTTTGGGCACATGCTCCTAAGTCTCTCCTGCTCAGATCTCCAAACCTCTGGCACTTTGGCCAGGGCTACCTCCCGGCTGTACCAGCGCTGAAAGAGGCACGTGCGGGAGCGAGAGTTGCTTTCCTCCGTGTCTGTTTCTGGCTGTCTCTTCTGTTAAGACATTTTGGTTTCAGTTTATTTATTTATTTTGAGAGAGAGAGAGAGCGTGCACACAAATGGGGGAGGGGCAGAGAGAGAGAGAGAGAATCCCAAGTAGGCTCTGCAGCACCAGCGGGGCTTGAACTCACAAACGGTGAGATTGTGACCTGAGCCAAAGTTGGACGCTTCACCAATTGATCCACCTACATGCGCCCCGGGCTCCCGTTTTTTTTTTTTAAATTTTTTAATGTTTTATTTATTTCTGAGAAAGAGAGAGGCAGCGTGAGCAGGGGAGGGTCAGAGAGAGAGGGAGACACAGAATCGGAAGCAGGCTCCAGGCTCCGAGCTGTCAGCACAGAGCCCGATGCGGGGCTCGAACCCATGAACCGTGAAATCATGACCTGAGCCGAAGTTGGACACTTAACCGACTGAGCCACCCAGGCGCCCCTCCTGTATTTTTAAAAAATTTTTTAATGTTTTATTTATTTCTGAGAGAGAGAGAGAGAGACAGCATGAACAGGGGAGTGTCAGAGAGAGAGGGAGACACAGAATCCGAAACAGGCTCCAGGCTCTGAGCTAGCTGTCAGCACAGAGCCCAATGCGGGGCCTGAACCCACGAACCTCGACATCATGACCTGAGCCAAAGTCTGATGCTTAACCGACTGAGCCACCCAGGCGCCCCTCCCGTATTCTTGAATCAAGAAAGGTGAACACTAAGAAGTGAAGAGAGTGTGTGAGATCGAGCTTTCCTGGCTTGATCTTCAAGCGCACAGCTTCCGGTTTCAACGTGTAGAGATTAGTTCTCAGCAGTGCAAGCTCCCTTGAACACCATCACTTTATTTAATTCATGGTTTAAAACCTCCGGCATGACAGCGGTGCGCTCTCCTGACCCAGAGCCATCTTCTCCTGCCCCCAGGTCAGAGAAACAGTGGGACAGAGGGGGGATGTGGGAGGGACAGCGGTCGCTTGGGGACAGGCCGCCAGGAAGGCTGGGTTTGTTTTCCAAGGGACAGATCCCAAGTGTGCTCTCAGGAGGAAGGCGGGAGGAAGGTGACAGGGAGGGAGGCGAGCACCCTTGCAGGTGTACACGGGGGTGGTGACAGCAGCAGAGAAAGAGACAGTGTGGGAGGCGAATCAAGGTGAGGGCAAGGTCAGGTGGAGGAAGGCTCAGGCAGCGCTGACTTCCTGCGCCACCATGAAATTCTCGCACTTTCTCCCTCACCCCCGCCTGAGGCCAGCTGGGGCTCATACATTCCCTCCAAGAAAAGACAGAAGTAGAGGTTGAATGACTCCACTTGAGGGTTGTTGTTTTTTTTAATCATTATTATACATGCTAAAATCACAAGAGGGGCTATTTCACTTCCGCTCTGACTCCACAGTGGGGATGTGGGGAATCCAGGGGTCACTTGGTTTGGTGGCCTTTAGGGATGGCCAGATTTGGAGGGTTAGAGGGAGGCAGGTTGGCAAAGTCCCAGAAATCCTTCATCTGGTCCATGTCTGCCAGCAGTAGCTGAGTCTCCGGAAAGCCCCCCTCCCTTACTTTTCTTTCCTCTCCAAATCTTCTCTAGTCCCATCTCCCTGCCCTTGACCCTCTGAACCTGTTCTGCCTCTGCCCCTTAGGGTCCTAGACTGGATGATGAAGGAGCCCTTCCTGGAAACTCCTCTACTCAGCATGCACTAACGTGGAAGGTGCTTGATTTGGGTCCGCCTAGAGGGAGGGGGCCCAGTCCCCACGGTCACTTGGCTCCTAGGAGGGAAGGTGGATGTGGTGCTGCAGAAGGGTGTGAGGGGCAAGACATGGTACCCGAAGTGTGAATGTTGTAGCCGGCGGAACAGTGCTGAAGCCCACCCTCGGGCGCCCTGCTCTGAAGGCTTCCCCCTTCCTCCCACGCTGGCAGGGGCCCCTCTCTCAGCCTCAAAGCCTCTTGTTCCTCAACCTCATAGGCCAGGCCTGGGTGCTGGCGAAGGAGGCTTATCCCAAGGAGAAGCCGGTCCACCTTTAGCAAGTGGCTGCCAACTGAATTCTTCATCTTCCCCATGTTCCTTGTGTCTCCACTGCTGCAATGGCTTGAGGGGGATATCAGAGAAAATAATATATAAGGGTGGAATTTGTCTCAACAAGAGGCTAGAAGGGCAAAGAGACAAAGATACATAGGAGTTAGAACCGCGGAGAAGAGGGGAGAAGGGAGAGGGTGAAGGGCAAGACTGGTACTTCAGGAGCTAGGATCCTTTTTCCTTTTCTGGAATCTCCGGAACTTGCCCTGAATAGCAAGGGCAGCCTTCTCTGTTTCCGGTGCTGTCAGATCGATATCAATCTCTTCCTCCTCCTCAGCCTTCTTGGCACTGCCAGCTTTCCCTGCAGAGAGTGGAGAGATTCATTAATGAGAAAACCTGCATGGCCCCTGCCCCTTTCTCCAGGCCCCAGATGCAGTGGTTAGGGTCTGCTTCCTGCTGGGCTCTGCGGGGGTTCTCCAATCTTTGCCAGGCCTGAGGATGCCTGATAGCTTGAGTCGGGGAACCGAGGCTGAGAGCGATCTCAAATTACTTAGGAGCTTTGCTACGCTTAGACCAAGATGGCAAATGTCTTCTGTTACCACTTTATTCCTAAGTCCTGCAATTCATATCCAGAACATACTCACTTTCCTCAGCTTGCCCTCAATTTCTGATTGAGACAGTGGCTGGGTTACCTGGTGACTTTCTTCCTATCAGAGTGCCTGTTTCCCAGCATTCCAGAGCCAGTGTCTAAAATCAAAGAGTAAATGCTGGGAGGTTTACTTCTGAAGAAAAGTGGAAGGAATTCTAATCTAGTGCTTGGTTTCACTTATCCACATTCCTATTCCGATTACATCTGACTCTGGGAGCTTCCAGACTTAGAGCCCTACCTGTCTTCATGTCCGTGTATTTACCCGCTCTACCGATTGCCTAGTCCAAGCCCACTCACCCTTTTCCTCTGGGCCAGGTGCCTGGTTGGCTGCTGGGGATGTTTTGGTATTAAGCTGGAAAAGACAAATCAGAATGTCAGAGATTCATAGAAGCACTAAGGTGCCATCCCTTAGAGACTATCAACACTTTCAGGTCCTCCTCTTACCAAGCACATTCCCTAGGCTTTTGGAGAAGTGGGTCTTGGGATCAGAAAGAGGAAGAAAAGTCATCAAAACTCATTCAACAAGTATTTATTGGTGCTAGGGAAATTGTAGAGAAGAGAACAGGTGAAAGCTCATGGGGTTTACGTTCTAGTGCACAGATAGACTAATAAACAAACTTGTATGCTAAGTGGCCATAAGTGCTGTAGAGAAAAGACAGGCAAAGGGGTAGTGAGGGCTGGGGTGGGAATGGAGAAATACAGTTGTGCACAGAGTGGTCAGGAAAATCCTCTCTGAAAGTGGCAACTTTCAACAGCCCACTGGCTGTGGGCGAGAAGGGAGATGAGCCTATCTGAGCAAGAGACCATCGTAGCTGTAGATCTCCTGAACTGCGAGATCATGACCTGGGCCAGAATCAAGAATCGGACACTTAACCAACTGAACCATCCAGGTGCCCCTCATTGCTTCTGTTTTGCAAGCAAAATAGGTAACATGGTCATCATCCAAAAGGAGGAGGGAAGTGGTACTGGAGGAAGGAAGAGGGAAAGAAGGGATGAAATACTCATCCAGGAAAGCAGGACAGTGAACAAACCAGGGAACAGTAATAGCATTGCTGGGAAGCACGGGGGCCCCTCACAAGGCCAAGGCCATGAATTTGAAACAAGATTAGTCAACGATTTGTGTGCTTTTCTCTAGCCTCTCTGCCCACAGGGAGAGTTAAATTCAAAATAATAGTACTTCCCCTTCTTCAGAATTATGTCACCAGAGCTGCTTCATCTGGACATTTCTATCTCACGGTATAATCCATCCTGAGACAGAGGCACGCCTGTGGGCTCCTGGGTGCCCTTGGAGTCTGTTTACTCATTTCAAAATTGAGTACTTGATATTTGCCAAAATACAGGACCTGAGTGCTTTCACGAAGGTTTTGTCATTTCATCCTTAGACTAGCTCAATGGAGTATACAGTATTCATTTTAGCAACGCAAACCTTTGCTGGATGACTGCCAGATATAAGGGCTCTGCTTTAAGGAGCTGATAGAATCCAGCTTATGGTTGTAGATTATGCCATTTATACTCTATTTTGATAAATATTTACCAACCACTTGCTTATGTTTGATTCTCTGTACTAATGGAGTATAGAAGAAACACGAGATTCATTTATTCAACAAATATATCAGTGCCTAATACATGTCAAGTATTATTCTAGATGCTGGGGATGCAGCAGTGAGCAAAAAAAAGTTCCTGAACTCATTAAACACATATGCCCGTTGGTGACATGTTCCAAGAAGGAAAATGAAACAGTGTAATTAGGAAGTCTCTCTGATGAGTGACATTCAAGAAGAAGTTTGAAAGACATATGTAAACAAGCCATGTGAATGTGTGGGGGAAGAGCCTTCTCGGCAGATGAAATGTGAGGTGGAAAGTCCCTGAGGCAAGTTTTGTGCCTGCCAAGTTCATGGAAGAGTAAGGAAACCAGCATGGCTGGAGCCGAGTGAATGAGGGAGAGCGTGTAAGAAATGAAGCTGGGTCGGGAGCCAGAATAGGAATGTCTGTGGACCAGAGCAAAGGCTTTGGATTTTGTTTTTCAGTTGATGGAAAGGCATTACAAAGTTCGGGGCAGAGGGAAACATGGTCTGATAGGTTTTTAAAGAATCACTTTGCTGCTCGGAGAACAGACGCTATAGAAAGGCAAGAGAAAACCAGGGCAAAGAATTATGAGGATGACAAGCCCGTGAGTGGTATAAGCCAGATCATGGAGGTGATGGGAAGTATTCAGACTTGAGACAATTTTCATGGTAGGATAAATGGGACTTTTTGATGGATGTGTGTGTAAAGATAGTTCTTTCAAAGAGCTCTGCTTTAAGAGCAGCAGAGAAATTTGACAGAAGGTGGGGAAGAATGTGGATGGGAGAGTGTTTTGGTAAGATGGGGATGAGTTAGTTGAGAAGGAAAATTTGATAATGCAGAAGAGGGCTAGTCACTAGAGTGGTGCTTTGTTTTTTATTTCTAGGAGAGAGAGAGAGAGAGACAGCGTGAGCAGGGGAGGGTCAGAGAGAGAGGGAGTGACAGACTCTGAAACAGGCTCCAGGCTCTGAGCTGGCAGTCAGCACAGAGCCCAACCCGGGGCTTGAACCTACGAACCGCGAGATCATGACCTAAGCGAAAGTCGGACGCTTAACCGACTAAGCCACCCAGGCGCCCCTAGAGTGGTGCTTTGAACAGGCAAAAGGAAATGGATCTAGGACACAAGTAGAGGGGTTGGCCTCAGAGATGTAGAGGGTCCATCCTAATACAGGAATGAAGGCAAAGAATATGGGCATGGGTGCAAGCAAGATGGTACATGTAATGAAACTGTATGAAAGTTCTCTTCTGATTGCTTCTATTTTCTCAGTTAAACAAGAGGCACAATTGTCAGCTAGGAGTGAGGAAGAGGAAGAGGGGGGCCAGGAAGTATGAAAGGTTTGAGGAGAAAGGAGAATGAGTGACATAATCGTATAAGAAAGTTAAGAGAGTGAATGGTGAGATGTGGTAGGGTCACCAGGCAGCACTAAGGGCCCACTTGAGGTTAATGGACTTAACGTGATTTGAAGTGAAACCAATTCAGATATTGTCCCCAACTTCCAGGCTGAGTGAAGAGATCAAAACAAGTACCCAAACAATATTTACTGAGAATTGCTTATGTGCCAAACATTATCTCATTGGATCCTCTGAAATTTCTGAAGTGTCATTACGATTTCGTAGTTGAGGAAACAGGCTTAGAGATGTTAAAGATCATGTCCAAGGTCAAGCCACACTGCTAGAAAACAGTGGAACCGGCTTTGGGACCCAGGGCAACGGACTCCACATTCAACCATCAGGCTCTGCGATTTCCACAGGACGGAATATTGTGGCATGCTGGCCAAAATATGCCAATATGCTAACAATTACCGAATCTAGGTGAAAAGCACATAGATGCACACTGAACTGTCCTTTCAACTCTGATAAATTTTTCTAATAAAAAGATAGGGGGAAATAAGAAAATAATAATTTACAGTAAAACAAAAATTATTAAGACATTTTTTAAAAGTACATTGTAGGGGTGCCTGGATGGCTCAGTCGGTTAAGTGTCAGACTTCAGCTCAGGTCATGATATCACAGTTCGTGGGTTCAAGCCCCGCGTCAGGCTCTGTGCTGAATGCTTGCTCAGAGCCTGGAGCCTGTTTCAGATTCTGTGTCTCCTTCTCTCTCCCCCTCCCCTGCTTGCACTCTGTCTCACTCTGTCTCTCAAAATTAAATAACTATAAAAAAATTTTTTTAAATAAATAAAAGTACATTGTAAACTAATATGGTCCAATTTTTGTAAAAGATATAGAGTACATGTATATATATATGTTTGTGTATGTGTGTGTACACACATATATATACATATATACACATTTCAATTTAAAAATCTGGAAGAGGAGTGCCTGGCTGGCTCAGTCAGAAGAGCACACAACTCTTAATCTCAGAGTCAGGAGTTCGAGCCCCATGTTGGGTGTAGAGATTACTTAAAAATAAAATCTTGGGGCACCTGGGTGGCTCAGTCAGTTAAGCACCCAACATTGGCTCAGGTCACGGTCTGATCGTTCATGGGTTCGAGCCCTGCATCGGGCTCTGTGCTGACAGCTCAGAGCCTGGAGCTTGCTTTAGATTCTGTGTCTCCCTCTCTCTCTACCCCTCCCCCCCCCACACTCTGTGTCTCTCTCTCAAAAAATGAATAAACATTTAAAAAATGTTTTTAATAATAATAATAATCATAAAAATCTGGAAGGACATTGACAAAAGCGTTCCTGAAACTCTGGAATTTCTGCTAGTTCCCCTTTTGTTTTGTTTTAAGTTCATTTATTTATTTTGAGAGAGAGAGAGAGAGAGCATGAGCAGAGAAGGGGCAGAAAGAGAGGGAGAGAGTCCCAAGCAGGCTCAGTGCTGTCAACATGGAGGCAAGCACAGGGCTTGAATCCACAAACTGTGAGATCATGACCTGAGCCGAAATCAAGGGTCAGACACTTAACCCTGAACCACCCAGGGGCCCCTGATTTGTTTTTTTAAGTAAGCTCCAGGTCCAACATGGCACTTGAACTCAACTCACGACCCTGAAGTTAAGAGTCATGTGCTCTACTGATTGAGCCAGCCAGGCACTCCTTTGCTAGTCGCCCTTTGACCAAAAGAAAGGGTCCATGAAAAGAATGTTGTTCCTGAGATTCTTGGGGGGCCAGTCGGTCATTGCTTTCCCTCCTCATGATCTTCCGGTGGTCAAATTTATTTATTTATTTATTTATTTATTTTGCACATGATCAATATAATGGCCCGGTAGTCAGCTACATGACACGTTCCNCCATGATCTTCCGGTGGTCAAATTTATTTATTTATTTATTTATTTTGCACATGATCAATATAATGGCCCGGTAGTCAGCTACATGACACGTTCCACTCTAGTACACCGTCATCACGAGTGGTTCGTCTACACTGCAAAAGCAGGGCAGTGATGGGGAATAGAACAGTCGATAGTCCAGGCAAGAAGGCCGTGGGTCCAGAGGCAAATTCTGTAGCCCGTGATCTCCCACTTCAAATCCTACTTTCTCGATTGCCAGCAAATCCCTGACTCTGCTCCTTGCTTTAACTGCTATCCCTCTGTCTGACTCTAAGCCTGTTCCCTTAATCCACCAATTCTTTTCTCTCGCCCTGGCCCCTCCCCTTTGGAGGAAAATCACTACCCACTTCTAAATATCTCCCTTCAGATGGCTATCTCTTCCTCTACTTTGCTTCTCAGATCGGCTAATCTTGAGCTTCCTCTGAGCAGGAATATGTGTCAGGACAGACCCGCACACCAGCCCCCGCTTCCCCTCTGCCCTGCCAGCCTGTCTCCCGTCCTGAGTCTCTCCTGCGATTACTGACCCTGGAACGGAGCCATGGCTCAGCTGCCGTCTGGTCTTCCAGGGGTTCCCAGCCCCGTTTGGCTTCAATTTATGAGGGGTCGCTGGGGAGACCAGCGAAGGGGGCTTGCTGTAGGGAGGAGAAAGCCCCCATTACTCACAATGCCCCCTTGAAATCTCCCTCGTACCTTCTGCTGAGAAGTAGCATGCGGAGTCTTCTCCCTCCTGCCCCTCCTCCCTCGGCCCTTTCCAGCCAGTTCTCAAAATAGCCGCTCTGAACACTGGATTTCTAGATTTAGTCTTTGGTGGTTTGCTGAGGTTGGGGGTGGGGGCAGTTAGCTCACAGGTTGTCAGCTCCCACACTCTATACAGTACTCAGTCCTTGACTGGTCCTTGGTCTCTGCCCCAGCTCTCTTGTTTGTTTTCCAGAAACTCAGCAATTTTAGATGAATCAATGTGCCCTGGTATATCACCTGCAAGGAAGCGGACTAATTGCGTTTCAGATAAACCAGGAAGGCATTGGAGTCCTCTCTGGGCGAACCAGAAACCACATGCTCTTTAAGAGTGTTTCTCACAAGAACTCACATCTGCAGAGGATCGAGGCTAACTCGCAAGAGCTGGGCTGGGTGAGCGATTCTCAGCCTCTCCCCGCCTCACGTCCCAGGGATGGATCACACACTCTCGGGTGCTCTTCTATTTCTTTCGATCCTGAGCTCTTCCGACCAGTAATAACAACAGTGAAACGGGTTAGTAAACCGTTCCTCTTCCTTACAGGACCCAGCAGGAGAACAAGAAGAAATCAAGGACTACAGCGTGCCGCCTCACCCTGCCTTATTAATCATCACATATGTCACAGCTACTCTGTGCCAGTCACTTTTCTACACGCTTAAGGCACATTGACACATTGGGTCTTATAACAGCCCTACAAGATGGTTAGTGTCTCTCTTCTCATTTTACAGGTAAGGAAACAGGCCAAGAGAGTAACTTGCCTACAGTCACACAGCTAAGTAGCAAAACCAGAATTTGAATCAAGACAGTCTGACTCCAGAGTCCCTGCTTTTGAACAGCATGCTATTCTATCTCTCCATCACTAGCCAAGGAAGGAAGGTAGGAAGGAAAATCCTAACCATTGTCACAGACAGCCATATTCAAGGGCCAGTCTCTTAATCCACAGTCTCTAGCACTTTCTTTCTTTTTTTTTTTTAAGTTTTAATGTTTTTATTTATTTCTGAGAGAGAGAGACAGAGACAGAGAGAGAGCAGGGGAGGGTCAGAGAGAGGAGACACAGAATCTGAAGCAGGCTCCAGGCTCTAAGCTAGCTGCTAGCACAGAGCCCGACGCGGGGCTCAAACCCATGAACCATGAGATCATGACCTGAACCGAAGTCAGACGCTTAACCGACTGAGCCACCCAGGCGCCCCTCTAGCACTTTCTTCATGTACACTCTACAGGGGACATAGGGAGCAGTGTCCTGTCCTCCCATTATGGGGAAATCCTTTTTTTTTTTTTTTAAGTTTATTTATTTTGAGGCAGGGAGGAGCAGAGAGAGAAAATCCCAAGCAGCTTCTGCACTGGCCAATATGGGGCTCGAATTCACGAAATGTGAGATCATGACCTGAGCCGAAATCGAGTTGGACGCTTAACCACTGAGCCACCCACGTGCCCCACCCCACCCCCTCCCAGCCCATTACGGGGAAACCTTACATATTATCACACAGCCTGACCCCGGTGCATGTGGGCGGACTCAGATTCCTGCTCTGCTAGTTGAGCCAACCCCCTGATTCTGGCTTTTATCTCGGCGTGTGCTCCGTGGGCCACCTGACACACACCAGCCCGACCTCTGGAAGATACAGCTACAACCTGATGTACATTCTTCACTCACAGTGAAGCCGTGAAGCTGACACTTCAGATTCTGGGAATTCCGTGTGCGGGACCATCCCACTGGTTTCCATTTCAAAGGACTCCCTCGCTCACATTCAATCTGTGATTCTCTGCTTCTAGGGCGCTTAGGGCTTGGTTCAGTTCAGCCTCCCTGCCCACACAGGACTAAATGTTTCTCACTTCTCAGCACACGCCAAACACTAATTAGCAACTGTGAGGCCCATCCACTCTTGCCTTTCCCCAGAGGCTCCTACCTTCCTTCCTTGCCTACCTTCCTGTATTTTCCTTTCCTCCTCCCCTCTGGGCCTGACGTACTCCAAAGTTCCATTCCATCATGTTGGCGGTAGCTGCCAAGTTCCCCATGAGTATATTCTTGTTACCTCTGTAGTTCAAAGCCTCACGTGAACTCTCCCTTCCCATGGGGAAGGAGGAAAAGGAGAGGCGAGGCCTGTTAGCCTAAGAGCTCTTTCTTCAGGCTCGGAGGCTGCAGAGAGAGTTCTGCAAGTAACAGCCTCGCTTTCCCGGTGAGCTGCCTCCTCCCAGGGCACCATCCGCATTCAAGTGAATCCCTGTTCTTCCATCCAGGTTCCACCCCTTTCTCCTTCTCAGGAGTCTTTACAATCAACTCTGTTGATTCCTCAATCTGAATTCTTTCTTCAACTTCCATTAGAGGGAAAAGCAGCAAGCCTAGGACCATGCCTTCAGCAACCCCAATACTCAAAGGTTAGGGGGATCTTTTCAACAAACATGAATATTGCAAACAAACAACAATCTCAATCTGTACCTTGCACCTCACACAAAAATTAGCTCAAAGTGCATACAAAGCCTAAAACTATAAAACTTCTAGAAGAAAATATAGGGGGGAAAAACTCTTTGTAACCTTGGGGTAGGCAAAAATTTCTTAGCTATACCAAAGATAAAATCCATAAGAGAGAAAAATTATAAATTGGACTTCAGCAAAAGTTAAGAACTGCTCTCTGAGGGGCGCCTCAGAGGCTCAGTCGGTTAAGCGTCCAACTGCAGCTCAGGTCATGATCTCACGGTTCGTGGGGTCAAGTCCCGCGTCAGGCTCTGTGCTGACAGCTGAGTCTGGAGCCTGCTTCGGATTCTGTCTCCCTCTATCTCTGCCCCTCGCTTGCTTGTGTTTTCTCTCTCTCTCTCTCAAAAATAAATAAAACATTCTTTAAAAGTAAGAACTGCTTTTTGAAAGATACTCCTAAGAGACTGAAGAGGCAAGCCACAGAGTGGAAGAAAATATCTGCAAATCACACATCTGACAAAGGACTTGTATCCCAGATACATAAACAACTTTCAAATCTCAGTAACATGAATACGATTTGTAAAAACGGGCAAGATATTTGGACACTTCGCCAAAGAAGATACATGGATGACAAATGAGTGCAGGAAAAGATATGACATCATTAGCCATTTGGGAAATTCAAATTAAAACCCCACTGAGATACCATTACACACCACTACTCTAGTGGGGTTTTTTTTTAATGACAACACGGTGCGCTAGCCAAGATCCAGAGTGTCTGGACCGCTCATATATTGTTGCTGGGAATGCGAAATGGCACGGCCACTTTGGTGGTTTCTCAGGTACCGTCACTGCTGACCCCTACAATCCCATTCTTACATATTTTGCCCAGTGAAATGAAAACCTCTACACACAAACCTGCAAGTGAATGTCTGTAACAGCTTGACTTGTCATCACCAAAAACTGGAAGCAACCCACACGTCCCTCACCTGAGGAAGGGATAAGCAAAGCGTGGTCCATCCGTGCGCTGCGATACTACTCAGCGTTAGAAGGAATAAACCACTGATACAACAGTACGGGTGATGGATGAACCTCAAATGTGTTATGCTCGGGGCACCTGGCTGGCTCAGTCCATAGAGCATGTGACTACTGATCTCACGGTCTTGTGCTCAAGCCCCACATTGGGCGTAGAGCTTACTTAAAAAAAAAAAAAAAAAAAAAAAAAAGCATTAGGCTAAGTGAAAGAAGCCAGTCCCCAAAATCTACATCTGTATAGTATGATTCCAATTAGACGACATTTCTCGTAAGGGCAAAACTATAGGGACAGCAGAAAGATAACCGCAGTGGCGGCTGAGGTCATGGGAGGCGTGGCAACAGAGGGAAAGGAGGGATCTGGGGATGTTGAAACTGATCTGTGTCTGGATTGTGGTAGTGGTTTCATGACCACATGTGTTTGTCAAGATTCACAGACCTACGCACATTGATAAGAGTACATTTCACTGCACAGAAATTATACGTTAATCTTTTCAGTGTGGAAAAAGGTTAAGGGGAGGTCAACAAGCTAGCAATGACTGAGAAGGAGCACTTAGAAAGGTAGGGTAGTAAGATGGACTGGGGGCAGGCTGCCTAGGGCCTCTCACGGCTCCCCTCTCTTCACAGCCGGGCTCTCTGAACACTTACTGTCTCCATCTCCTCACCTCCCACTCTCCAACCCATTCCAACCCCGCTGCTCCCCCTCCTACTCCACTGAACACCCCCCCCCCAACCTCACTTGGCTTGACCTCTTGAAGCATTTAAAACTCAATCATTTCACCTTTCATGATCCATATTCTTTCCCTGACTCCTGATTTTTCTCCTTTCTGGGCACTTCTGCCCAGTGTTTAAGTATTATAAGACTCTCAAGATTTAGAGCCAGACTCTGTTCTCTCTTCCTAGAGGATCGTATCAGGACCTTTGACATCAGTCATCATTTATACCAGCACCATCCAGGAGGATGGAGGTTGGCCGACTGCAGTCTCCCTGAGGAATCTGATCTGTAGCCTGTTTGTGTAAGTCAAATTTTACAGCCACACCCATCGTTTACACGTTATCTCTGGCTACTCACCACTGCACCAGCAGAGTTGAGTAGTTGCAACAGAAACCATGTGGTCCGCAGAGCCAAATACATTTAGTATCTGGCCCATTACAGAAAAAGTTTCTAATAGAACTGTAACAGATCTTTCTGCGGTGATAGAAACGTTTTATATCTGTGCTGTCTGAGATGTGGCATCCGTGTGGCTGTTGAATACTTATGTAGTATAGCCAGGGCCACTGAGGAATAAAATGTATCATTTTATTTCATTTTAATGCCTAAGTTAAGAGTTAGTTGTTAATTAAAGAATTAATAAGTTGAAGAGCGACATGTGGCTAGCGGCTACCATACTGAAGAGCACGGGGCGTCACTGCGGACTCAGATGCACATCTCTACCCCAGAACTCTCCTCTGTGTTTCCAAACACCTTCACCAGATGGTCCCCGGAAACCTCAAGCTCTATGCGCCTCAAACCAGACTCAGAATCCCGCTTACTCAACCTCTAGTCTTCTGCCAATATTGTCTATCACCTCCAGTCGCGCAGGCCAGAAACCTGGAAACTGCCCTCCCCAAGTGTCCTCCTTTCCTTCACACTGTGTGTCCGGTTCAGTATTAACTCTAACTTTATCTCCTAAAGATCTCTTATTCCCTGCGCTTCTGTCCACCGCTACCGCCCTAACGCAGTTGCTTTCTACGCGGGCCACTGCAGCAGCCCAGGTGGTTACTGATGCTCTTGGGATAAAGAATACAATCCTTGCCGGGGTGCCTGGGTGGCTTAGTCGGTTAAGCGTCCGACTTTCGCTTAGGTCATGATCTTGCGGTTCGTGGGTTCAAGCCCCGCGTCGGGCTCTGTGCTGACTGCCAGCTCAGAGCCTAGAGCCTGTTTCAGAGTCTGTGACTCCCTCTCTCTCTGACCCTCCCCTGCTCACGCTGTCTCTCTCTCTCTCCTAGAAATACATTTTAAAAAACATTTTAAAAAAAGAGTTAGATGCTTAGGGGCACCTGGGTGGCTCAGCCAGTTGAGCATCCAACTTTGGCTTAGGTCACGGTCTTATGGTTCGTGAATTTGAGCCCCATGTCAGGCTCTGTGCTGACAGCTCAGAGCCTAAAACCTGCTTCGGATTCTGTGTCTCCCTCTCTCTCTTCCTCTCCCCTGCTTGCACTCTGTCTGTTTCTTTCTCTCTCAAACAATAAATACACCTTAAAAGAGAAATTTAAAAAAAGAGTTTGATGCGTAATTGATTGAGCCCCCCAGGCACCCCTCATTATGTTTTAAATAGCACCCAGGATTTCCTCTTGGTAGCACTTATAACTGGTGTAACTAAATAATAATTTTGTGATTAAATATTGGATGTCCGTCTCCTCCATTTGGGTGTTACATTTCTATGAGGTGGGGGTGCTGTCTACCTACTACTGTACCCCCAGTGTCTGGCACAAGGCCTTTATAGGAGATACTCTCAAGATTTGTTGAATGAATGAAAAAGTTCCTTCTCTGATCCATTTGCCACCTCATTGGGATTTCTGAAATCAAATTTGTTTTTGCATGGCTGAGGGCCCCCTCTCTATGGGCAGTTCAGAGGCCAGATCACTGCTTTTCCTCAAGTCAGTATATGTGCCTGAAAAGGAGCTGAGGCCAAAGGAGAACATCTCTAGAAGTGTATTTCATATTCCCTGTATAGCATTCAGCATCCCTTCCCCACCCTTACCACCTACCAGATTCTACTTCCTTGAAAGCAAAGTCCATGTTTACCATTTATTTGTGTCTCACAGTAACTACACAGAATAGGTACTCAATAGATATTTGTTTATGTGAGTTAACATCTCTGGCCTCGAATTCCCGGAAGGAGTGTTAAGTTATATTAGGTGGAGCTAGACAGATCCGGTTTCATATCCTGGGTCTGCATTGACAATCTTCAAATCCCAGTCCTGGGGCACCTGGGTGGTTTAGTCAGTTAAGCATCTGATTTGGGCTCAGGTCATGATCTCACAGTTCCTGGGTTCAAGCCCCACGCTGGGCTCTGTGCTGACAGCTCAGATCCTGGAGCCTGCTTCAGATTCTGTCTCTCTCTCTCTGCCCCTCCCCTCCTTGCTCACCCCCTCTCTTTCTCTCAAAAAAAGAAAAAAAAAATCCCAGATCTGTCATTCCTAGCTGTGTGACATTGGATAAACCACTTAGCCTTGCTGTGCTCAGACCTGTCATCTGCAGAAAAGAGATAATATCTATTTTGAAGGGAGACAAGAATTAGAGAAAATGTATGTAAAATGCCTAGCATATATTAAAATAAACAGCTATTATTTTGAAGTAATGTAATCCTGGGTTAAATATAAGAATAGGTCAAGTTACTGGGGAATTGCATGGTTAAAGTCCTGGAATCAAAGACTGAAGTTGCTACAGCGTCTATCTTCCCAATGTAGGGCTGAAGGGGGAGGGCGGTGCCTCGGGTGGTTCTAAGGAGGCTGGAGTAAGACCTTCATAACGGAGCTCTTCTTACCCCAAACCAGTGCTGGAAATCAGTCTCCCCCTTCCCAGTGCTTGTCTCCAGAAATGCTGACAATGGCTCTGAACTCTGGTAAAGGGGGGGAGGGGCAACAATAGTCAGCTTGGACAGAACCTGTACTCTGTAACAGCAGCTNGTGTGTCCTATACAACACTTCCATAAATGTTCACGTTGCATTTCAAAGAACTCTAGGGGCCCCTGGGTGGCTCGACTGAGAGCATCAGACTCTTAAGCATCAGACTCTTGACTTTGGCTCGGGGCGTGATCTCCCAGTTCCTGGGTTTGAGCACTGACAGAGCAGAGCCTGCCTGGGACTCTCTCTCTCTCTGCTTCTCTCTCTGCCCCTACCCTGCTTGTATGTGCATGCCCACATTCTCTGTCTCTCAAAAATAAATAAATACACTCTAAAAAAAAAGAAAAAAGAAAAAAGAAAGAAAAAACCTCTAAGACACAGACACACATTTTATTTTTTAATCCTGACGATGATTGTGCAGAACTGCTCGTTGCCTCGGAAGGATGGCTTGTTCGTTGCTGTTTTGGCAAAACGCCTGAGGACAGGCAAGCCGCCACTGGCGAACAGGTGCCTCATCACTTTAGGACTGACTCCCCCTGCCTCCTTCAGGGGCTGGTTTCTTCCTTCCTTTGTCTTTTTCATCTTTAATGGCGTTGCCACAGCAACCAGTGTCACCAGAATTGGCAAGACCACGTCACCCCCTTTGCTCCGAGCAGCAAGGTAGAGCCAACCTTGGAGAAGGTAAACCACCTGGGGATCCCTGTGCTCCTCTTCCCACTGGGCTCTTAAAAGAGGTGCCACGCACGGGTTGTTCAGAGCAGCGAAGGAAGGAACAAAGGAGGACCTCACCACACCTGGGTTTGCACGATCTGGCGTGGCTGCTTTGCAAATGAAAACACATCATCTACACAGTCTAGTGCGGCTGGAATCACCGAGTTCAAATGCACAGGCCGCAGGGACTCAGGATCCTGTCCCTCAGTCCAGGGCAGGAAGCCTCAGAAGGGCCTGACTCCTAAACATCCGAAATATGAGCGCCCGAAAGACCCCTACCCCTTCCTTGCTTTGCTCTCGACGTACATCCCAGCCCGTTACCTCCCTGCTTGCTCTAGGGGTGCAGAAAGGGAAAGAAGACGGGAGTTCACGCATCCGCTTCCAAGTGGTGACAAAGAGGGTCCCCAGGGACCCTCGTACACTGGCTGACGTACCCTCCCCCAATGCCAAATGGAGGTTGCTGCCGAAGGACTGCAGAGACGCCCGTGGGATGCCCCGGGGCCTCCGCGAGCCCCCAGCCTGCTGTTCGGAGCACTGTTGGAACCGTTTCAATCCCTTCAGTGCAGCAACCAGCTGCAGTCTTCAAGCCGCCTCTGAAAGACTAAGTCAAGGTCACCCTCAAGACAACAACGGAAAGAGAACTGGGGATTCTTATTTCAGGCTCCACATGCACACAGTCTTCTCCTAATAGAAGGAATACAACCCAAATACCCTGGAACCCAGATGCCTCCTAAAACAGGAACTGGACCTAAGCAGAGCTCCTGAGCANTCAGACACTCCTGCCCTGTTGCCTGGAATAGAGTACCCCCCACCGGAGTCAGAGGCAGAATTCCTCGGCCATGCCAGCTCATGGCACGCAGTGAGTGAGTCAACAGCCCCGGCCGTTCCCCCCAGCACGGGCTGCTACAGTTTAATGAGCGGTTGTTTGCGGGGCCCTGCACGCAGCTTGGAGCTGTGCCTTCTACCCCACACTGAGGGTAGGGGGTGGGGGAGAGCAAGCAGTGCCAAGCATCATTTATTACTATAATCTTCAATGTGCATCCCACCCGTGGCGTTAATGTCCCAAAATAAACGTATTAATCCCCCCGCAGCCTACAAAGCAAACACTCAGCTGGAGGGCTTTGTGTGGGAGGGAAGCAGCACCAAGGACAACGGAGTGGGAAATGGCACCTCTTTCCCCCGGGGTGCGGGGTGCGGGGAGCTGCTGGGGAACCCAGGTGGGCACGCCTCCAGGAGTCAGCCTGGAATGAAGCAATAATCAGACTTCAGGGAGGAGAATGTGACAAGGTCCAGGATCTGAGGCACTTGCTTACGGGCACCTGCAGGGATGCGGATCTCTTGGAAAAAGTGGTTTGGGATCTGCTTCTGACCTGGCTCACTCACTCAGGTAAAATAATTCTGGGGCAAGTCAGGGCGATTTGAGCAGCAGGTCTGGAGCATGGATTTAGAAAAGCGTGCGCTTGGGATTCTGGACTCCTGGTAGGCTTCTAACCCTTACTGTGTAGGTCAAACACATTCTTCTTTCCCCCTTCTTAGAGTTTTCCTCCCAAAGCCTTTGTACTCTTCTTGGAAGTCAAGTGGCCAGAGGAAGGGCCCTCGTTTGGTTCGTAGGTACACCAAGTTTACTTAGAGATCTTTTGTCCTGCACTGGTCCTCAAGTCAAAACTTTATTAATGTTAAGAGAACTGCTCGCTTTCTTCTTTCCTTCCTCCCTCCCTCTCTCTCTCTCTCTCCCTTTCTTTCTTTCTTTCTTTCTTTCTTTCTTTCTTTCTTTCTTTCAGAAAATTGCTCCTTCTGGTCCTTGATGCTCTGCAGTTATGGGATCAATGATGGACACCAGAAACTAAGAACCCAGGAAAAGGGAGCCTCCTCCCCCTCACCTCACTCCTGTTAGCTTACCTGCATCACTTCAGCATCTACACCCATCTCCAGGGCGATTAGGCATCCTGCATCAGGAAGGCTAATAGTTACCCTGCCTAGTATTCTACCAAAATGTACGCTGTCGATAATATTATCTCCTGGGGGGTCTCTCGTCTCCCTCTCCCCTCTTGCTCAGCATGTATTAAATCACATTGCTTAGATTTCCTATAGAAAGTTTTTGTGATACGGTCCTTAAAAGTTGCATATAAATCAAAGCATTGTATGCTCGCTGGGGTAACATATTAAAGGACTCATGGAAAGTTCTTTTGGAATGAGCAGTCTGTGCTCTAGTCTTGGTTCTAGTATCGTGTAAACTTAGATCAGCTTTGGGCCTCAGTTTTTCTCATCTGTAAGAATGGGAAGATGGGATCAGATGGTCTTTAGGGTTTCTTAACAAATCTAAGATTATGGCACTAAAATGTCTGGATAGGGTTGCCTGGGTGGCTCCGTCAGTTCAGCGTCTGACTCTTGACCTCAGTTTAGGTCTTGAGCTCAGGGTTGCGAGTTCAAGTGTTGGGTTCCACACCGGGCATGAAGCCTAGTTTAAAAAAATTGTTTTTTAATAATAAAATGTTTGGATATGTTATTTGGGATTTTCTTGGTGAAAGATATACCTGTATTTCCATTTTGAAGAACTTTTACAAACCAAGTTTCTTCCCTCCTTCCTTCCCTCCTTCCTTCCCTCCCTCCTTCCTTCCTTCCTTCCTTCCTTCCTTTCGTTTGTTTATTTTGAGAGACAGAGAATCCCAAGCAAGTTCTGTGTGGTCAGTGTGGAGCCCAACACGGGGCTCGAACCCACAAACCGTGAGATCATGACCTGAATCAAAATCAAGAGTCAGCCACTCAACTGACACCCGAGCACCCACATTTTTTCCATGATAAAAGTGACTCATGAAGGGCAATTTGGGACCATAGAAAAACAGAAAACAGGGAGAGGCATTCATAGAACCACTACCCTGAAAGAACAATTACTCACCCGATCCCTTCTTCCTCTTCTCCCCCTTCAGCCCTGTCTCCATCACTTGTATCCATGAAGACCTCCCCCCAAACAGGAAAGATGCCTCAAGTTTGCATATTTCAACTCCAGTCACATTACTTATGGGTGCCTGCCCTTATAGACCCTTGACATTGTAAGATGTAACAGATCACAGCAGCAGCTTACGGAAAAGAGTCATCCTGATTCCTGGTTGGAAGGTAACAGTCACCCACTTTTCCCAGTGAGAGGCTCCCGCTCAAGCAGCTAAAGCCAACAACGTGGACGGGTGACTAAGAAAGGGATGAGCAAGTTCTAGAACCAAGTTTTGATTTCCCTCGCTTTGGAAGGCAGATTATTTCCAGAGGTGGAAGGCGTACCAATATTAAGTAGCTAGCCCTTCTATTTTATATGTCCGGTAAAACCATCATCATAATAATAAAATACTGAAGACAGAGGGAAACTTGGATCCCCTCCAAGTCCCTACCAGGTTCCCTACAAACTGGCTCATGGAAGACAACAGAATGATATCAACCTGCCCGAGCTTCCATTGTGGGGAAGGTCGCGGATTCTGACAGATGTGCACAGGAAAGGACATGATCTCCCAAATGTGATATCCCTTTCCTATGACCTAAGGGGAGAGCAAGCAGAATGATAAAGGAGGGAGTACCAGTTCTAAGCTCTCTGGTAGTGAGATTTTTGATGGATCTGTTCCGTGCTCCGGCCCCTGCCAGCCAGACACCCCGACGACACCATGCGGCCTGTTCCCAGGCACCCATGACCCCCATTTCAACAGAATGATGGCCAGACCAAGGGATTGCTCCAGCCGGGCTCCTCGCGGTTGAGAAATGCAACAGGATCACAGGAGAACTTGCATCTGTGCTATAAGCAGCCAGCGACACCGTAGGAATATGACAAGGGGTTATAGGAAGAGCGCCCAGGGATTGCGTGCATCTCCCGTTCCCATCCTTGGGTGAAACGAGCGAGAAGTTATGAAACTGTAAGAGACAGACGGTTTTTCACAGCAATCAAGTCCTGCCTGCAGCTGTGAATACGGCAAGCTGGAGCTGAGTCCCCTGCAGCTCCTCTGTGCACGAACACACACACACACACACACACACACACACACACACACGTTTACAGGGAAATGATCTGCTGCAGTACTGGGGGACAGCAAAGAGCCATGGAGGCAAAGACGAGCTGGAGACCCCCCCCCGCGGCAGCCGCACCAGAACCCCTACACCTCGGGTGTGCTGGGGCTGAAGACTGCACTCTGGTTTATGCTCTTCGGTTGAAAAGGGCATCTCGTAATGAGATCCCAAATCCTTCCAAATCCTCTCGTTTCATGCAGTTTCTCTGAAGCAAGAAAATAAACAGGTTGGGGAGGAGAAGCTTATATAAGAGTTAGGGTGCACGGGGATTTCCTGGGCGAGGCACTTCAGGCTGAGCGAGGAGAGCCTTGGGGCTGCCCAGAGGGACCGACGTGGAGTTTCCCTGGAGCTCCAGAGCCCTGGGCGATACTTCCGCTTTTTATGATCTTTTTTTTTTTTTTTTTACACCGGAGGAAGAAAACAGGCTGGGTCTTGGCCTCTCGGGAAGCAGAGACCCCTTGGGGATCTGGTTCAGAAAGAGCTAGTCTCTGTGTATACGCAGGTAGCTGCTTCTGGATTTTATACTCACCCCTGAAGCCAGGCTCAGCTCCATATTAGAAGGCAGCCTTGACAGCTAAATTGCTAGTTAGATCCAGTTCACTCTGACAGCCTGGGAGGCTGGGTGGGCAACCCCGTGCACACTGACAGCTCGTCCCCATCCAAGGATCCTATTGTCATCACTCTAGCCAGGTTCCGCAACGAAGTCAAGACTTGACATTCGCCTCAAACACCAGACGGTTTTCCTTGTCACCAAAACAGCTTCGTAACTCCGCCAAATCCCCCCTAAATGCCAGCCCCTGTAGCATGTCCTACAGAGAGTCTGTGCACTTCCCCCAAAAAGCACAGGCTCACCGCACATCTTCATGTTGGCAGAGCCTTCCGATCACAAATTCCCAGGGGATGGCTTGAGTTGCGACTTTCAGATTTAGAAACACTAGAGGGGATCTTGAACTCCAGACCTCAGTGAAAAGAGGACAAAGGAAACCTCTCTTCTCATATCAAGGCTGCTCATATTAGAAGCAAGAGGAAAGGGGAGCCTGGGTGGCTCAGTCAGTTAAGCGTCTGACTTTGGCTCAGGTCATGATCTCATGGTTCGTGGGTTCGAGCCCTGTGCTGACAGCTCAGAGCCTGGAGCCTGCTTTGGATTCTGTGTCTCCCTCTCTCTCTGCCCCTCCCCAGCTCACTTGTGTGCTCTCTCTCACTTAAAAATAAATAAGCACTTTTTAAATGCTTAAAAAAAAAAAAGCGAAAGGAAAGAAGATTGAACAATCTTTCCTATTTTTTCTGAAAGGCTGCCATGGTCACGGTCACAACTAGCTGAGGGACTAGAAGCCATTTTGGGTCATCTGCAGCCCCCAGACCAGCTGAATTTTCCAGGATAGACTCAGTGGACATGGCAACAAAGACAACATAGCAGTCGGCACTAATTGGCTCCCTGGTCGACAACTTTTAGCAGAGCTCCTGCTAAAGATAAAGACCTAAATTGAGACGTAGGTTCCAAGGTCCTGTCCCCTCACTAAGCTGGTATTCTTGGGAATTCTCGCGCTCATTTTCTCTAATATTCCAAAACAGAAAAACAGAAACAGGGAGATAGTAACAATAGCTAATGTGGATTGAGTACCTCTCTGTGCCACTGTTCTAAGTCTTTTGCGTATTATTATCTCATTTAATGATTAGAACGATCCGAATTATCCCAATTTTACAAGTTAAACAATGAAGCAGAGAAAGATTTAGTCACCTGCCTAAGACCACGTACCTAGGAAGTCATAGGGCTGGGACCTGGCATATGGCTGAGTAGCTGGATTTATCACAAGACCCTGGGAACTAGGAAAGGGGTTGCAGAGAGCACGCTTGTGATGGTAGTGCCCACACTGACTCCACTTGGGAAGGAAGATCCTTGTTTCCGGATCCTCCAAAGGCATTCAAGCAATGGGAGAGGGCTTTCCAAGCCTCTGCTTTGACCCCCACCTCTGGACAGTGTCCTTGGAAAAGAGAAAATCCCGGTTGGTGGACTGGCTCTGGCTCAGATGGACTCCACGGGGCCAGCCAGAAAGACCTAGGATGTAACAACCATTGCAGAGGGAGATCTCTCCTGTGGGGGACATCGCTCCAGGAGTGGACATGCCCCCACTACAGGGGCTTCTGAATATCAGATAAGGTCCCTCCAGTGGTTGGCTCCTGTCTGAATGGGGGGGGGGGGGGGAATGCCACCTTCCCAAAAGTAACCACCGCAGGGGGTGAGGGCTGGAGTTCTGGCTGGGTGTTACCTAAGGAGTGCAGGTGCAGCCCAGCGCTCAGGGAGGGAGGGTACACGCGAGCCTCTCTCTCCGAAGTCCGGGGAGTGCAGGGAAGCCAGAGTGACCTCGGAGCGCTGGGACAGATGCACAGGGCGGTACCCTGAGAAGGCGACTTATCACCGGAGACCGCAGTCCCCCTCTACACCCGATTCCAGTACACCCCCCCTCTCCCCGGCCCCCCAAAGCTCCATCCACAGCNGCCGACCAATGGGAGCGCCGCCTGCCGCAGAGTGACGGCGCCGCGCACCCAATGGTGGCAGCCCCGGCGGTCTGCTGCATTTCCAAACTAGGGTAAGAAGGTCCGAGAGCGGGAAGGAGGGGGAGGCCGTCGGGGGAAGAGAGCGCACGGAAAGTGAAGCCGCAGGAGCAAAGGAGGGAGAGGAGGGAGTGGTACCCGAGGGAGGGAAAGAGAGGGAAGGAAGGAGTGTGGGAGTTTGAGAAAGCGGACAAATAACTGCAAGGAAATCAAGAGGGTACAGTGAATGAAGGGGGTAAAGCCAAGAAATGTTGCAGATTAAGATTTAGGCATAGGAGGCAGTCTGATTAACAAAAGGGAGGAAGAGAGGGAGAAAGAGAGGGGAGGAAGGAGAGACTGAGAGACAGAAGCAAGTGTTCCATGACAAAAAGCTGGGAAATTGTGAAGTGCCTGTTTGAGAATATTCCAGATCTTAGGAGTAGAAAGACGGTTTACGATTCATGCGTCTTACCTCCCACATGATGCAGGGAAAAAAAAAAAAAAAAAGATGGTCCCTTAAGCATCCACTTGAACAGGTAATGAGCTCCCCACCGAAGTGAATTTACAACTGCTTACTCATTGAGTCTCAGTCTGACCATGTGCCATCCACTGTATCAGGCATGATGCTGAGACCATTAAAAAAAAAAAAAAGGAGACACGCTTATTATGACTTTGCACCTATTGGTGCCATTGAAATAGGTTCCAACATGCAAGTCCTGTCTAGCTTGCATCTTCCTGCAATTTAGGTAGCAACCCATTTGGTGATTCATGTCTGAGTACCGGAGTCCACTAGCCAAGTAGGGTGTTGTGAGCAGATGTGAAAGATGAAGCCCACAGTCCAATCTGTATAGACTGTTTTTCAAGAAGATGGAATTTTACTAAATAATTATGTCGTCTAAGTTTCAAGGGGAAAATGTGATTAGAGCAAGATGAAGGGAAGGAGAACACGGAGGAGAAAGCCTGAACTCCCTGAGAACTTCTACTGATATTCCTTTTTATCTAAATATCATTTATCATTTTATCTAAATTTCATTTCTGCTTTAAGGAAATCCTTCAAATTCTCTAGCCTGAGATACTTCTAGGCACTATAAAACCACTGTAAAAACCTTTAGGCATATGTAAAGCCTCCATAGAGTTTCAGTGAGCCAAAACCAAACTCTCTCAACTTCAACTGTGACACCCTTTTGATAATTTTCTTCATGGCCTGTAATAACTGAGTCATTAATAGCTGGGCTACTCACAGCCAAGAACCACTGATCTCTTTTCAACAATCAGATTCAGATAAGACCTCAAATACCCTTTCTCTAGCTAGATCCTCTGTGCATTTACATTTTCTTTTTTTTTTTTTTGGTTCCTTCATAATTAAAAAAAATTTTTAAATCCATTTTAATTCACATACAGGGTTATATTAAGGTATACAACATAGTAATTCAACAATTTTTTTTTACTTTTTTAATGTTTTATTTATTTTTGTTAATGTTTTATGTCTTGGGAGAGAGAGAGAGAGACAGCGTGAGCAGGGGAGGGTCAGAGAGAGAGGGAGATACAGACTCTGAAATAGGCTCCAGGCTCTGAGCTGGCAGTCAGCACAGAGCCCGACGCAGGGCTCGAACCCGCGAACCACGAGATCATGACCTAAGCGAAAGTCGGACGCTTAACCAACTAAGCCACACAGGCACCCCTTTATTTATTTTTGATAGAGAGATAGAGACAGCATGAGCAGGGGAGGGTCAGAGAGAGTGGGAGATGCAGAATCCAAAGACAGGCTCCAGGCTCTGAGCTAGCTGTCAGCACAGGGTGCAACGCGGGGCTTGAGCCCATGAACGTGAGATCATGACCTGAGGTGAAGTCTGGGACACCCAACCGACCGAGCCACCCAGGTGCCCCAGTGCTTCAACAATTCTATACATCACCAGTGTTTTTACACTTTCTCTGCTAGGTCAGAAACAGAGAGCCTCTGACTCAGTTACCAGTGGGAATCAGGTAGCCTAAGTTACCCAGTTTCTAATGAGGCTAGCTCCCACTCACTCTATGCAGCATGCTCCTCTGGCTTTCCCCGCCTTTCTAATGAATGGCTAATTAGTATTGAAAAGATTGTCTTTCATGACGCAGACCTCTCCCAAGTTCTTAAACAGCTATGCAAAGATTATGAAGAGAATTTAAGATCCTAGGTCAGAGATCATCAGCAAACTTTTTCTGTAACAACCAGATAGTAAAATATGGTAAGCTTTGCAGATCCTGGTCTCCGTTGAAATGATTCAAAAACAAATGAATCAAATTCAGTGATTCTCTGTTGAAATGATTCTCCCACCACAGCTTGAAAGCAGTCATAAACGATAAGCAAATAAGTGTGGCCATATTCTAACAAAACTTTATTTGTGGACACTGAAGTGTGAATTTCATATAATTTTCATGTGTCATGAAATCTTTTTCTTCCTTTTAAAAAATTTTTTAACGTTTATTCATTTTTGAGAGACAGAGCACGAGTGGGGGAGGAACAGAGAGGGAAGAGGAAACACAGAATCCAAGCAGGTTCCAGGCTCCAGGCCCTCGAGCTGTCAGCACAGAGCCCAACATACTCGGATTCACTGTGAGATCATGACCTGAGCCGAAGTCCGATGCTTAACCAACTGAGCCACCCAGGCGCCCCTTCTTTTTCTTCTTTTTAAATTTTAATGTAAAAGCCATTCTTAGCTCATAGGCTCTGTAAAAAACATAAAGGCAGCAGTCCAGATCTGGCTTGCCGGCCATAGATGATTATATACCCAACGGTATGTAAAACAGGAAGTTGCATAATAGTAAATAGTAATAGATCAAAGAAGAAAGACATGGTCCAGCACCAAAAGAGTCAAAACCTTCCTGTGGAAAATGGGATTTGGGTTGGGCCTCAAGGGAAGGATAAAATTTAGGCAAATGGTGGAAGGAAATGGAAAGAAGGGGAAAAAAAGATGCATCTGTCTGGCCTCTGGGTGTTAACAAGAGAAAAATAATGAAATAAGACTGTGGTTGATGAGGGGCACCTGGGTGGCTCAGTCGGTTAAGCTTTCAACTCTTGATTTCAGCTCAGGTCGTGATCTCACAGTTTGTAAGATTGAGCTGCGCATTGGGCTCCCCACTGCCAGTGACGAGACTACTTGGAATTCTTTCTCTCTCTCTCTCTCAAAATAAATAAATAAACATAAAATGTTTAAAAAACTCATCAGTGACAATTAAAAAAAAAAAGACTGTGGTTGATGAAGGGAAGCTACAGGAGATATGTAGGGCTTTGAATATCAGAATAAGGACTTTAAACCTGACCTTGTACAAACAGCATTTTTAGATTATTCTCGACGAGGAAACAGGGCTGATTTGGCAAGAGAAAGGTTAGGAGCAGGGAGAACAAGATGAGGGTTTTGCAGTTGGACAAATTATAAGAGTCTGGGTGAGTAGGGAAAGTAACAGAAGAGTAGGGAAGTGTTCGAACCAGAACCTGGGGGACCAGACTGAATAAAGCAGGCGGAGACTGGAGATTTGGCTCAATGAACACCTGAGTGAGGTCAGTCTCATATCAGATGCAAACATGGCAGGTAGGAAGGGCAGGTAGCCATGGTTCAGAAGTCAGAATGGAGTCAGGAATCAGACTAGAGTTTCCTGTCGGAGAATCAGAACAGCAAAGGATGATGAGCTGTAACAGACAGCGACTGAAAGGGAAACGGGAATATATCCAGGTGACCCCATGGAGCCTGCATTGCCAGAAAATGCCTGGTACAACAACGTAGGTATCCATTAAATACTCACGAAATGAATGCAGTCAGTCACAAATAATAACATATGATACCACGTGGAAGGTGCATGAGTTTGGAATCTGACCTTAATGTGTCTCCTAGCTTATTCATTCATTCTGTAAACATTTATTATATGTGCCTGGTGGATACAAACCCTAAGGGTCTGAAAATGAAAGAGGCCGCTGCATTCAACGACTCACAGTTGATTGACAGAGTCTGAAAGAAACAGACAGTTGCTCGGCAATGTGATAAGTGTTGTGACAGATGTGTGTGCAGCTCTGACCCGCAGTCTCCCAAAGGCAACCTTCTATGCTCGGACCTGAAGGGTCAAGCGGGTCAGGAGGACCAGGGAAAGGGGTGTGTGGTGCTTTGGAAGCTGAGGTGTGTATGGCGATTCTAACCAGAGAGAATGACAAGGGCTCGTGTTCAGAGGTGAGGGAGCCCAGCTCGTTCAGGGATCTTTAAATGTTTGAGCACATCTAGAGCCAAAATGTGATGTGTTAGAGCAGGAGAGGGACGTGGGGTTGGAATAGATGAGACCAGAGTGATAAATAGGGGCCAGATCACAAAGGACTGTGTGTGACATGCTAAAGAGATTGGATTTTATCCTGAAGGTGATGGGAAGCAAATGAAGAATTTTAAGCAGGAAAGAGATATGATCAAATTTGCATTTTAGAAATAGCAACAGCGTGGAGGATGGGCTGGAAGGAGATGAGGCTGGGTGTAGGAAGAATAATTTAGGAGGCTACCGCAGTAATAAGTGGCAAATGATGAGGGCCTGAACTCGGCTACGAGGTGGTGGGCATGTTAGGTCAAGAGATGGGAATGATTGGCATGGCATGTGATCATTTTTAGGGAGTGGGGGAGAGGAAGGAGGCTAGGTGACTCCCCAGCTTCTGGCGTGGCATCTGGGAGCAGGTGGCAATGGAGAGAAAGGAAAAATGGAGAGGAGGGTAAGAGAATGAATATGTATCAACTTCCTTCTATGTTCACAACAAACCTGGCTAGTGGGCGTTATTAACCCCCTTTTCCAATAAGAAGACCGAAGTTCAGAGAGTTTAACCCAGTAGGTCATATCCAGTAGAGCCATTTTTCAGACCCTGGGACAGGAATGTGGGAAGAGGGTAAAGGACACCAGTTAACCTTGAAAGTCTGCTCAGCATGGATGGTAGGAGCTTACCACAGCAGCTCCCAGACTCTGTGTGCTCTGTGGGGGAGACCTTAAGGCTGGGAGCACTTTTTTTTTTAAGTTTTACAGATTCAAGTAATCTCTACACCCCACATGGGGCTCAAAGTCATGACCCCGAAATCAAGAGTCACATTCTCTTTCAACTGAGCCAGCCAGGTGCCCCCGGGTTGGGAGCACTTCTGTAGATAGAAGAGCAAGTCAGAGAGGTGTGTCCCCAAGGCAGCTCCCAGAAGGACAAGGCTCAGGGTGGTCCCTGGGCCCCAGGAGAAGGGGCAGCCCTGGGCCAGAGCGTCTTTCCACCAGCCTGAACTCCTCCCTAAGCATTTAGTACCCATCTAGGAGGAGGCAGTCAGCCTCTCTTCCCTTGTCTGGGATTGGTCCAGCCTGATGAATTCAGACTCCCATGGAGCTGGGTCTCAGTGATGGCAAATAATCAGGGAAGGAACCACAAAAGTAACTCAGCTAGCACGAGCCAAGTCAGAATTTGAACCTAAGTCTGTATGACGCCAAAACTCACACTCTTTCCACTTTCTCATGCTGGGATAGCCACCAAGGTAGATAAGTGGGAGTTGACAATGATTTCATTTGATTATTTTCAGTATTATTAAGATATCATCTACATACAGCATTGTATAAGTTTGAGGTGTGCAACATCATGTTTTCGTATGTGTATGTACGGTGAAAGGATTCACCTGATAGATTTCTAAATTCTTTTCCTTGTTATGAGAACTTTTAAGAATGACTCTCTGAGCCACCTTCAAATATACGCTACAATATTGTTAATTATACTCATCATGCTGTATATTACATCCTTTGAATTTTTTTTTATCTTATAAGTAGGAGTTTGTACCTTTTGACCAGCTTCACCCAATCCCTCCCCCACCCCCCACCTCTGGCAACCAAAAATCTGATCTCGGTTTCCATGAGTTTGTCTTGGATTTCACATATAAGTGAGATCATACAGTTGTTGTCTTTCTCTGACTTATTTCGCTTAGCATAATGCTCTCAAGGTCCATCCATGTTGTTACAAATGGCAAGATTTCCTTCTTTTTATGGCTGAATATTATTCCACTGTGTGTGTGTGTGTGTGTGAAAGAATGTGTGTGTTTTCACATCATTTTCCATTTATCTAGTGATAGACACTTAAGTTGTTTTTGTGCCTTAGCTATGGTAAATAGTGTTATAGTGAGCACAGGGATGGATGGATGGATGCGTTCAGGACTGTCATTTTGTTTCCTTTGGAATATATACCCAGAAATAGAATTGCTGGCTCATATGGTAGTTCTATTTTTAATTTTTTGAGGAACCTCCATACTGTTTTCCATAGGGGCTGTGAATTTACATTCCCACACACAAGGGTTCCCTTTTCTTCACATTCTTGACACCACTTGTTGTCTCTTGTCTTTCTTGATGATGGCCCTTCTGACAGGTGTGAGGTGATACCTCATTGTGGTTTAGATTTGCATTTCCCTATTGCTCAGTGATTCTGAGTGCCTTTTCATGTACCTGTTGACCATATAAATATCTTCTTTGATCTTTGGGAAAATGTCTTTTTGGATCCTTTGTTCATTTCTAATTGGATTATTTGGGATTTTTTTCTATCGAGTTTCTGAAATACTTTGGATATTAACCCCTTACTGGATGTGTTCTTTGCAAATGTTTTCTCCCATTGTGTAGGTTGCCTTTTCCTTTTAGTGATGGTTTCCTTTGCTGTGCAGAAGCTTTTTAGCTGGACATAGTCCTACTTGTTTATTTCTTATTTTGTCGCCTGTGCCTTAGGTATCATAGAAGCTCCATTTTAAGACCCACCAAAGTTGAGATGCCTCTGTGACACCCATATGAAGACATCTAACAAACTGGTGGGTGTACTGATCCTCATATAAGTTATTTAAACTCTCTGAGGCTTAGTTTTCTCTTCCATAAAATGGTGACATTATCTATCATGTAGAGTTAACGCTCACTAAGAATAAATTAACGGAGCAAGGAATGCCTATCCTATTATATATAATTTTTAGCACCCAATTTAGAGTTTGAGTCTTTCCTGTAAGATGTAGGAGTTCAATTTATTCGGGCACTCTCCATCATTAGATAATACATTTCTCAGTAATAGGGACCTTTTCTTTTGTCGGTCCCAATAAAGTGTCACCACAGAGTGGGCACTTAATAGCTTCCAGCTGTAGACGTGGATAGAGGCACAGTACACGGGGTCCTGTCATCTCCAGCCATCTCTTTCCCAGTGGGTGGCACTGCCATCCACGTAATCACTGGTGCTAGAAACCTGGAGTCATGCTGAAATCCTCTTCCTCTGGGCAGATATTCTAGTAGCCACCAAGTTCCAATGATTGCACCTCCATGTATTTCTCCAAATCCTCTCTTCCTCTACATCTTCCCACTGTCCTAACTCAGGTGTAATCTTCTCCCAGTTACAGGACAACAATAGCTGTCTTACTGGTCACTTGGCCTCAGGTCCTGCCCCCTCAAATCCATCTTCCGAACAGCCAGCAAAGAAAGATATTTACAATAAGATAGATCGATCCAGAATAGGTCTGCACATGTCATTTCGCAGATTCCCCTTTACAAGTTTTCTGATGGACTCGGGGCACGTGGGTGGCTCAGTCGGTGGAGCATCTGACACTTGATTATCTGTTGAGCTCAGGTCACCGTCACAGGGTCATGGGATTGAGCCCCTTGTCGGGCTCCACGCTGAGTGTGGAGCCTGCTAAGGTTCTTTCTCTCCCTCTGCCTCTCGCTCTCTCTCAAATAATTAATAAACACATACATAAATACATAAATAAATAATAAATAAATAAATAAAAGCTTTCTGATGGACTCAAGCTGCTTAGTCTGGGCGACAGGAGGTCCCCTGCAAACTGGCCCTGCCTAAATCCCAGCCTCCCAGCCCACCTTTCCAGAATTCTCTCCTCCCAATCCCAATCTGAAAGGTTAGGCTCCAGCAAGACAGACATATTTGTGGTTCAGCCACACCCACTTTTTTGTGTCTGGCTTCATGAATTTCTCAGGCTGCGCCTTCTGCATGAACTGCTTTTGTTTTCACGTAGCTCCTCGGTGCCCTTTCCCAATCAGCTCGGTTGTCACGTCTCCAGGAAAACTTTCCCACCCCCTCCTCTGCACCTTTTTGCCAAAGCGGATTAGGTGCCCCTCATCTGTGGTCCCATATGCTCTGTGCACAGCATCACCATTGATGTGACTATATTTCTTTATATCTGTGCGAGATCTTTCTGCCTCACAAGCACATGTAAATTCCATGAGGACAGAAGAACACTTCATTTATCTCTTCAAAATTAGTGAACATAGTAGGTTCTCAGTCAGTATCTGTTGATGAAGTGAATTCGTATGAATCCTCACAGTCAGAGTCAGGTGAAAATACCAACAGATGCATACACATAGGTGTGCCCAGCATCTCCCCAGAGCCGGATCGAAGCACCTGTGCTTTTGGGAACTCTCCTTATTTCACTATGTAAGAACTTGAACAATTCACCCCGGGGGCCACACAAGGCTCCGTCTCTTCTGTGTCTCTCCGTGTGTTTATGACTCTGACGTGCACTAGGGTTTCAAACTCACGTTTAGAGCAACATTAAGTGTAATTGAACACTTGGGGTGCCTGGGTGGCTTAGTCGGTTAAGCGTCCGACTTTCGCTTAGGTCATGATCTCGCGGTTCGTGGGTTTGAGCCCCGCGTCGGGCTCTGTGCTGACTGCCAGCTCAGAGCCTAGAGCCTGTTTCAGAGTCTATGACTCCCTCTCTCTCTGACCCTCCCCTGCTCACGCTGTCTCTCTCTCTCTCCTAGAAATAAATAAAAATATAAAAAAAAAGTGTAATTGAACGCTTAATTGAAGAAGACTTTACCAAAAAAAAAAAAAAAAAAAAAAAAAAAAAAAAAAAAAAAGAAGAAGAAGAAAAGAGAAAAAGGAAAATGCTTATTTCTAGTGGGAGAAGACCATACAAGTAAAGAAATAGCAAACACCCAGGGAAATCTGCAGTGAGAGGAACTTTCAGATTGGAAGACTCAGCTTTGGACTTCAACCCAGTGTGCACGTGATACCAGATTTATCCAAAATAGATGTAACCAGTATATTGTCCATCCCAAAAACATCCAGAAAGCTTTTGAAATCCTTCTTCTGTTCACAGATCTTGGGATTAAATGTATATATCCATAAATATGTGGATATACACATATTTATTCTTATATATGTATATGTGTGTGTGTATATATATATATGTATACATATATACAGTCTTCACACCTGCGAAAATATTCTCCAATGTTGATGGAGCACTAGACAACTCCAGTGAAGGCTCCTACTTGTGATTCTTTTTTATTTATTTATTTTTTACAAAGCAGTTTATTAAAGTAAAAAATATACTCAAGGCGGAGACTGGGCAGGTTCCCAGAGGTGGAACTGGCACCTACTTGTGATTCTTTTTTTTTTTTAATTTTTTATAATTTGTTTTTATTTATTTCTGAGAGAGAGAGACAGCATGAGCAGGGAGAGTCAGAGAGAAAGGGAGACACAGAATCAAAAACAGGCTCCAGGCTCTGAGCTAGCTGTCAGCACAGAGCCCAACGCGGGGCTCGAACCCATGAGCCATGAGATCATGACCTGAGCCGAAGTCGGACACTTAACCAACTGAGCCACCCAGGCACCCCTCTTACTTGTGATTCTTAAACTTATTAATTCGAAGTCCTTCATCTTGAGGCACCTGGTGGCTCAGTCGGTTAAACATCTGACTCTTGAGGTCAGCTTAGGTCCTCATCTCACACTCATGAGATGGAGCCCTATATCGGGCTCCGTGCTGAGCATGGAGCCTGCTTGGGATTCTCTCTCTCCCTATCCCTCCCTCTGCTCACATGCTCTCCCCCACCCCAAATAAATAAATAAACATTAAAAAAAAAAAAGTCCTCAATCTTGGCTCCAGACGGGACCAAGACCATAATTTGTAGGACCCACTAAAAAGCAGAAATCCAAATCCTCTTGTTCAAAAATCATTAAGAACTTCAAGACAGCAAGGGCAGAGCATTAAGCCAAACCCAAGGCTCCTCTGAGCCCAGGGTCTTGTGTGACCGCACAGGTCACATGCCCACGAAGCCAGCTCTGGTGCAAGAGTCCTCAAAACAATCCTAACTACTACCTCTAATTTGTTAGGGGCCACTCTGATTTGATTCTCAGCCCTCCCTAGTTAGGAAGCGTGGACCTCATTAGCTCTTTGCATACACTCTTAATTAGACCCCGGTCTCTTTGTTTTTAATTTTTTAAACATTTATTTACTTTTGAGAGACAGACAGAGCACGAGTGGGAGGGCAGAGAGAGAGGGAGACACAGAATCCGAAGCAGGCTCCAGGCTCTGAGCTGTCAGCACAGAGCCCGACATAGGGCTCAAATACACAGACCATGAGATCAAGTCGGACGCTCAACCAACTGAGCCACCCAGGTGCCCCAATCTCAGTTTCTTTTTAAGAACTTTCATTTGGGGAGCCCTGTGCAACAGTTATGCCTACTCTTTTACTCGGTCATACTACACGTGAAAGCTTGCTCTGTCTCTCCCTCTCCCTTCCCAGTTTGCAAGATCCACATTCAGAGGAGGCTTTCTGACCTAGCCTGAAGCTCAGTAGTAAGGAAGATCTCCATGGGTCTGATGAGAAGCAGCTTCCAGTGAATCATGAGTGTCCCTTCCTCCACCAGTGTCCCTCACATTTGCCAGCAACCTGCACCCTGGGCATGCTGGGAAAACCTCCCACCCAGGCCTTTGCCCTGGGTCCAGAGTCTGTGCCCTATCTAGGTAGTCGCTGGCAACAAGAGGCCACCCACAACAGAAGTTCCTTGTTTTCCAGGTATGGAGGGCCATCATCCCTAACTCCAAACACTCGCAGTACCTGAGACCAAGGAGCAGAGTGGAAGTTCAGGGAGAGGCGTCCCATACCAGATGCTGTGCCCTGCAGGTGACTAGCCTAAGAGTAGCAGGTAGGAAATCTTCTGGGGACCAGAGACTAAAAGCAACAAAGCACAGATAATGCAGAGGGGAGGGCCCAGGGCAGGGCAGGGAAGGGGCTCTATAGGAGGAGGAGAAGAGGAAGAAGGGGGTCAAGGGTACCTAGAGCTGACCTCTAACCCTTCCCACATCCACTCCAACATCTGAAGCCATGGCCAGTGGGGACGATGAGCCGAGGAACTGTGCGGTGTGCGGGGACCGAGCCACAGGCTACCATTTCCATGCCCTGACTTGTGAAGGCTGCAAGGGTTTCTTCAGGTGAGAGCCTCCTTCCCGGCAGAAACGACCTCCCAACCTACCCACCAGGAAGCCTTTAAGCCCCAGCGTGTGCCCGAGATTGTCCAGCTACAATCCTCCTGCATCCCTGAGCCTAACTATTCCGCGGCTCGCATGCTACATCTTGCCGACCTCAACACTGCGTAACTAGGTGATAAGATAATAGGGGGAAGGGCGCATGTTTGTCCTGTGGATACAACCCCTTAGCAAGTGCTGGTTCTGAACCACCTGCCAGGCACCACGTTAGTGTCGTGCCAGCCTCGGCTTTCCTACGTGATCCTGTTCCTCTATGGAAATGCTTGAGGTGTGATATACCCAACCCCCACCCCCCACCCCGAGGGACCCCTGGGCACAGCTCAGATTAGCCTACGTCACCATAGATCCTTTTAGACCATGTGATCTCTGACCCTCACATAGCCACCTGGTCATTGCCATCCCCGACCGACCTCCCAAGCGTCTCTGTCTCCCACAGACGAACCGCCACCAAGAGCACCGTTCTCACCTGCCCCTTTGCTGGAAGCTGTGAGGTCAACAAGGCCCAGAGACGCCACTGCCCAGCCTGCAGGTTGCAGAAGTGCCTAGATGCTGGCATGAAGAAGGACAGTGAGTTGGCCCCTACCAACACAAGCATCCATTGACCAGGTCTCTCTGCCTTGCCCTCGTTCCCACAGCATCGCCTCCACACAAGAGTAGGCTTCGAGAAACAAGTCAGATGATGTTGCTACTCTACTCAAAGTCCCAATGGCTCCTTGTCTCTCTTACAGTCCGTGATCTCATGGGCTAGCTCCCCAATAAAGCCTCCCAGACTCTCCCTCCTACTCTTTCGGCCTTGCTCGGTCCATCACAGCCACATTCACTCCACACAGTGCCACCCTCAAACACACTCCTCAGGACCTGGGCACTAGCACTTGACATTCCCTTCACCAGGAATCCTCTTCCCCTAGATATTCACATGGCTTGACTTTTCTCTTCTTTCTCTCATGTATAGATAGCCCCTGTCACTCCGTAGGTACTTGATAACTGTTAAAATAATCACTTGCTAAAAAAAAAAAAAAAAATCACTTGCTGTCACTTCCCTGTGCCAGGCAACTAAGCTATGCTCCCAACTGATAATATCGCCGGGGCTCGCAGACACCCATGTGCCCCGAGTTCGCTCAGCTAAAAAGTTACAGCCTCTGTATGCAAACTCTTCTGTCTGACGCCCCAGCCCATGCTTTTTCCATGACATCACACTATTCTTCCAAATGGAGCAGTGGACGGGAAACGGTGGCAATCAAAAAATCGTGGTTTGAACTCAAGCTCCATCACTTAAGTATTTTATGACCTTGGACCTGTCACTGGAATGTCAGCCCGTTTATGTCTCTGAAAAACATGGATAATAACACCTGCCCCGTCCACCCAGAGGGTTGTTGCATCCAGTGAGATTTAACTTCAGCACCCTTGAAATGATAGCGCTATGGAAACACAAGGTGATGTTTTAGGCGTCAAGAGCCCTCCCTCTTCACTGTTCGCCCAGAAGCCAAGTATCTCCCTTCACTGTGACCGCTTTACTCTCCACCCTTCCTTTTTCCGCTGTGGTGCTGTGTTCTGCTGCAGTGCCTCACAGGATGGGGAAAGTGGCCAGGAATCCCCTACCACCTGGAGCCTCTGGGAGCCAAGCCCTCCCGCCCCACATCCTTCATGGTGCGGGGTATCAGAGGGGTCCCAGAGAGAGGGGCTCTGGGCTGGTCTCAGTGGCTGTCCTCTGCCTCCCCCACCCACCCACCCNCAAAGCAGGCCCAGCGACGACGGGCCCAGCGAGCACCCATCCAGCTGAGTGACGAGCAGAAAGAGCTGGTCCGGACACTCCTGGGGGCCCACACCCGCCACGTGGGCACCATGTTCAACCAGTTTGTGCAGTTCAGGGTGAGCGCTGATAGGCTTTGGGCTGGAATGTGACCGAAAGGGGTGCCCTGGGGGGCTGACCTAAGGGAGGAAGGGGGCTGCGTCCCAGGCACCAATACAGAAGACAAGACTTCTCTAGAACCGCAGTGTAGACAGATGCCTCAGCCCAGAACCCTTCCAGGACGGGGCTGGAGAGGCCTAATGGAGATCCTTAGGAGCAGCGCTTCTCACTGAGGCTCTGATCTCTGCAGCCTCCAGCTCATCTGTTCGTCCACCACCAGCATTTGCCCATCTCGATCCCTGTACCGCCTCTGCTCACGCACTTCGCAGAGATCAACACTTTCATGGTGCAGCAAGTCATCAAGTTCACCAAGGATCTGCCCCTCTTCCGGTACATGACCTCCCCTTACCTTTCAGGAAGAAAACACTGCAGGAAATTACAATCGCCACACACACACCAAAGACAAACACGCAAGAGTCACTGGCCCCCTAACCCATCCTGCATCCTTTCCAATTCCCTGCTTTGTTTTTAAGTATCTCAATTAGAACTCGGACTCCTCTCCTTCTCTGTAGTTCAGGGTAGAGTCTAAAGTGCTCTCGGGGCATCTGGGTGGCTCAGTCAGCTAAGCGTCCGACTTCAGCTCAGGTCATGATCTCACGGTTCATGAGTTTGAGCCCCATGTCAGTCTCTGTGCTGACAGTTCAGAGCCCGGAGCCTGCTTCGGATTCTGTCTCCTTCTCTCTCTGCCTCTGCCCCCTACTCATGCTCTGGCTGTCTCTCTCTCTCTCTCTCTCAAAAATAAATGGGTATCAAAAAAACTTTTTTTAATAAATAAAGTGCTCTCATCTCCTGCCGCCTACAGGTCCCTGCCCATGGAGGACCAGATCTCCCTTCTCAAGGGAGCGGCTGTAGAGATCTGTCATATCGCACTCAACACCACTTTCTGTCTCCAAACACAAAACTTCCTCTGTGGGCCGCTCCGCTACACGATAGAAGATGGAGCCCATGGTGAGATGGTGCTAAGGCTGCAGAGGCACGTGTCCTTTGAGGTAAGGTGTGCGGCAAGGTGACCTGAAGGATCCTGAGCCTACTGTCTCCCACAGTGGGCTTCCAGGAACAGTTTTTAGAGTTGCTCTTTCGCTTCCATGGGACATTGAGGCGACTACAGCTTCAGGAGCCCGAGTATGTGCTCATGGCTGCCATGGCCCTCTTCTCTCCCGGTGAGCACCCCCAAAGCCCAGAAACTTTTTGCTCCTCCACCCCTGGCCAAACTCCCAGCCCTGCAAATCCACCCACAAGCCAGGCTTTGTCTTCAAACCCAGCCTGCACCCATTCGACGTTGTGGGCGCACGCCTGACCCGACCTGTCCTTCCCTGTCCCCCTTCTTACAGACAGGCCTGGGGTTACCCAGAGGGAGGAGATTGATCATCTGCAAGAGGTGACGGCGCTGACCCTGCACAGCTACATCGAAGGCCAACAGCCAAGGCCTGGGAATCNCCAGGGCAGGAAGGTGAGGGAAACACTGAGCTCTAGGAAAATGCTTCTCCTGTCCCTTCCCCTGGGAAACCAGGTCCCTCGGGGGCTCCAGTCCTTCCCTCATGCCTCATAGAGTTCTGGCATCCAAATTGCTCTTACTGCTGGTTTCATCCGATTTTTTTCCAGATTTTTTTTTTTATTCAGTAGAGACGCAAAGTGGTAGCTCACAGGCTCTGTGTAACAGCATTCCTGAGATTGATGACATCCCCCACCTCGCCCATCCAACTCTCCAGGCTAAAGCAGCCTGCCAAGACTCGTGCGCTCTCCTTCCTTGGCCCTCCCCTTCCTCTCCATTGGGCCCATTCCTTTAAGTTTTCATTCCCCGTGAAGTCATGGTCATTCAGTTTCATGGCCCAAAGCGGCCCCCTGGCCCAAAAGTCCATGATCTATTCAGGCTCTGAGGTATACTCCACTTGTTCTCGTATGTTCCTCAGTAAGCCAGTTTGGCCAGAAGAGGGATGCTTTATACCATAGGACACACCCACCTTCTAGAACCTGCTCTAGAAGACCCGATCCACAGATTCCACACCGTTGAAGTTCTGGCCACGTCTGGGGCTTTCTTCACACGTGGCCCTCAGACCTCTGGGTTCAAGAAATATGGCATGGTGAGAGAAGAAAGTGTCAGGGGGCTCCCCTGGGGGACCTTTGGAATTCTGGATAAATCTGTCCTGCCAGACCATGGTTTTCTCTAGCGGTCAGACCTGGCTTCGCTGAGAGACAGTGCAGGGGCTCGGGGCCTCAGGGCAAGACTCTCAGCCACCTTCCTTTCCTCGTCTTTCCCTGGTGACCCCACCGTCTCCCCCAAAGGTTTCTGTATGCAAAGCTACTGGGACTGCTGGCCGAGCTCCGGAGCATTAACAACGCATTTGGGTACCAAATCCAGCACATCCAGGGACTGCTGTCCATGATGCCACTGCTCCAGGAGATCTGCAGCTGAGGCCCCAGCCCATCTGGACACACGGGACTGGAGAGGGGGAAACGCCGGGGCCAGAGGTTGGGGCCAGTAGAAAGGGAGCCCAGTGGCTGCAATGAAAGACCAAAGCAATAACTGCCTCTTCATGCAGTCTCGGGGGCAGTGGGGGATGACCACGGGGACAAAGTTGGTCTCTGGAAGCACAGAAGATGAGGAAGGAGGAAGCCTCAGGGCGAAGAGGTAAAAGAAGCTCCTTCCGGGACTTGAGGGGGGCCCACTTTCCGAGGTCACAGAGTTAGCCCTTCAGCCCTTCTTTCCCAGCCCCGGGAGACTCTGGGATGGAAAACAGGGTGGGGAGCTAATCCCATGCAGACTTTTCTGCTCTGAAGAGGAAGAAGCTAGGAGCTTTCATCGACAGGGGGATGTAGAAGGAGGGGGGAGGGGAGGGGAGGGGAGAGAAGTCAGCCAGACATTCCCCTTCGTCCTCCTCCCTGGGTCCAGAGCCACGAGAGCACAGGAAGGGGACACCAGGGCTGGTGGCAGAGGGAGGAGCCTCACACCACCGCCTCAGCAGCTGCCCCTGCGGCAGCCCCAGTTCTGAGGAGGGCGCGGTCCTGTCGCCCACTCTGCTCCTGGGACCTAGAGGTCACCTAGCCGGGTGGGCTCTGGGGAGGGGCCAGGTCTCTGGCCCCAGGGCACCTGACTCAGAGCCTCCAGCTTTGCCGGGCGCTGGCCCTGGGTCAACCTCAGCCCACAGTGATGCTGAAGCCACAATGGAATCTGTTGCGCCAGTGGTTGAGGAAGGCTCCCAGGGCTAGGGTGACAGGCAAGGGGGGCATCTTCTTCTCCAGCACAGCACCCACACACCAGTTACTGTCCACCAAGCCTGTGGGGGAACGGAATGTAGACCGCGTTATTTTTTTTTAATTTTTCTTAGTGTTTATTTTTGAGAGAGAGAGAGAGAGAGAGAGAAAGAGAGAGGGGGAGGGGCAAAGAGAGAGGGAGACACAGAATCGGAAGCAGGCTCCAGGCTCTGAGCTGTCAGCACAGAGCCCGATGCGGGATTCGAACTCAAGAACCCCGAGATCACGGCCTGAGCCGAAGTCGGATGCTTCACCGACTGAGCCCCCCAGGCGCCCCTGGACGGGGTTATTTAACAGGCTTGCAGAAAGGGGCAGAAGCAAGGCGGACCTTCCCTCCCTCGGTGCCCCCAAGCCCCCCAGCACCTGCGAATGCCGTCCAAATAACCCTCACCTCTAAACACCATATTGGCCTGGGGCAGAGTCAGGTGGTAACCAAAGGAGAAGGTTGTGTCTTGTAGCCTTGTGTTTGCCTCAAATTCCACTCCGACCTGAACCTGAGCAGCAGGGCAAGGGTGGGAGAAGGATCTGTCTCAGTGAGGCCTCCAGGAGCCCCGACAAGGGACCCGCAGGAGGAAGGCTCACAGGGACACGTCTGCAGTGTGAGTAGGAAGAACAGCAGGCCCGTAGGGCCTGTGGTGCTCTGGAGGGGTCAAAGTTCACGACTGACTTGCTGGGGGCGGGGAAACGGGGTTGGTGATCTCACCTGTTCGTTGGCCCTGTGGTAATAACTTGCATGGGCCCCACCTGATCCCACATTCAATGTGGCCACCCAGTGCAAGGCTGTCAAAACCAAAGGAGAGGAGACGAGGAGCGTTACTGTAGCCGGACGCAGGCCCGGAGCCCTCGCCAAGGTCAGGCTTTCCCCGCCCCGGCGCTGTCCCCCCCTCACCCCATACCCGAGTACTTCCCAGCCAGTGTCAAGATGGCGCCCTCTTCGCCTGGCCGCCGGTGATACACTAGCTCTCCTCCCAGCACCAGCCGGTGGGTGAGGCTCTGCAGAAAGTGAGCGACCACGATCACTGAGGGGTAGCAGAGAGACACGGAATCAGTCACAGGGACCACACCCAGGCCTGCTCCGCCGCCCCAGCCCGCCCGAGAACCTTCTAGCCCCTGAACTGTACAGACGATGGGCAGGCAGAGCCAACATTAGCAAGTGAGCAGCCCGGATAAAAAGGACCCTGTCCCAGTTCCTCACCCGATTCCCCAATCAGGTCAGGATTCCCTAGGGTCAGAGTAGCTGTGTAGTCATCTCCCCGATACTCGCCATCAAACTGCCACGTCAGGAACTTGGCCTGCTGCGTCTGGAGCAGGGAGAACACGGAGTGAGACCTTCCTCCTGCTTTACGATCGCTATCGCCTCTGCTCCTCTCCCTGGAGCCCCCAGAGCACGACACCCGTGGAGGAGAAGGGGGACCGCTCCAGCGGATGGAGGCGGGGCCACGGGTCACCTGGAAGACCGCCTTGGCTCGGAGCCGCTCTGCCAGGAGGAGCAGGAGCTGGGCGTTGAGGCTGCCACTGCTGTCCACGTCGCCCACCACAGTGGGGAACACCTGTTGAAGAGCGTGCACAGTCAGACCGAGCTGGGGGGGCGCGCGGACCGCTCCTCTTCCGTCCAACCAGCTAGGATTTCTTTAACAGTACCCAGCGCCCCCTAGTGGAGCCACAGAGACAGACTCCTGCTCGTCGCACAAACGATTCCTCCCTCCCTCCCATTCAGAGGAAAGGCAGAGAGGCAGGTGCCCTGAACACTCTTCCCCACAACACACACATTTCCTCCTCCTCTAGACCCGAATCCCGCAGGTGGGCTTTCAGGGAGATGACCCAGGTGTGAGGAGTCCTCACCTCGGTGGGGCTAAGTTGCCAGTCCCCTGCATAGGCCGCGTGGAGGTGATAGCCTGGCAAGCCCAGGGCACTCATATGCACGGTGTGAGCCACCTGAGGGGAGAGAAGTCGATGGAGGGAAGCAGTCCTGACAATTTCAAGCCCCCAGGCTTCTCCCCAGCCAGAAGGGCTTTTAAGAATCCCAAAGACTCCGGGGCGCCTGGGTGGCTTAGTCGGTTAAGCGTCCGACTTTCGCTTAGGTCATGATCTCGCGGTTCGTGGGTTCGAGCCCCGCGTCGGGCTCTGTGCTGACTGTCAGCTCAGAGCCTGGAGCCTGTTTCAGTCTGTGACTCCCTCTCTCTCTGACCCTCCCCTGCTCACGCTGTCTCTCTCTCTCTCTCTCCTAGAAATAAATTTTAAAAAAAGAATCCCAAAGACTCCAACATACCCATCACCAGACTGAAAGCAACAAGTCCCACAGGCAAGGGAAGTAGGGAGAGCCCCACATCCTCCCTCATCTGTCCCGTATAGCCTGGTGAAGCCTTGGGTACAAAGGCAAGGGGGAGAGGGTGCAGGGATGGGCAGGGAGGAATAGTAAGGAGGGCCAGAGAAGTGGGAGCACCTGGAAATGGCTGCTCAGAACCTTGTTGACAACGAGCTTCACTCCCTCCATCTGTGCTGGGAACACATCTGAAGGGGGTGGAGGGGAGGGAAAGGGGAGGAATAAGCACAGACAAGGAACCCCTACCCCAGGAAGTCAGTCTCCCCTTTCAATCCCATAGGAAGCACTTTGGAGGAACTGACCTCCTTTCCACGAAATGTTCAGGCACCGGATCCTCCCAGAGGCTGGATGCCCCAGCTGGGATCTCCCTTTTCCTGCTCCCGTCACTGGACGCCCAGCGTTCAGGACCCTCCCCTGCTCTGCCCCTTCAACGTGAGACACCCAAATGCCAAGTTCTCACCTTTGCATAGCCGGTGCAGTTCATCGAAGCTCCCAGGGTTGGGCAGAGGTTCCTCTCGCCGGGGGCTCCGGCGGGGCAAAGCCCCCATCGGTGCCAGGCCCAGTGTGTTCCCCATTTCAGTCCAGAGGACAGGGGAGGGGCCGGGGTTAGCCTGAGAAAGGACGCTATTGCTCCCTCTACCCCCCACGGGCCCCACCCCCCATCATCCGACTCCCCAGTCCCAGAAACTTCCACATGGTCCGACGCTAGACCTGGAACAGGAAGAGTGGGGAGAGGGCACCGGTGGGGAGACTGAACCCCAGACACACTCCCGTCCCATCTTTGATCCTTCAACCCCACCTGTCACCCCCTCCCCTCCCCCATTCTCTAACCCGAGCTCCCACAGAGACCTCACCCAGCTTCCCAGGCTTTCCGCTCTTCATTCCTAGGCCCCAAGGCGAGGCTTGCAATGAAGCAATAGTTCTTACCGTCTCAGACTATCATGCTGCCCCTTTTCCCCCGGCACACCCCGGTCATCTTGATGGGGCAGCCATCTTGAGTGATGGCAGAACTGCGGCTTCACGCTGCATTCCCAGCGTAGTCATCCGCGCCATCTTGGAATCGGGCAAAAAAAAGACAGCAAAGATCCGACCCTCCCTTGGATGGGCCCCGCCCCATCGGTAAAATAAAGCGGCCTCCCTCTCCCAGGGGCCAATGGGAGAGGAGGAAGCAAAGGAGTGGCAGACTCAGGTCCAGAGAGCTCTGACCCAGGCGCTGCAGAGGGGGCGGGACTGGATTGGTAGCCCCTCAGACTTACTCAAGTGGATGGCCCTAGATCGCCCGGCCTCTACAAGGTCGGGAAAAAGCTGTGAACGTACAAGACACTAGAGGGAGCATCTTGGAACTTGGGCCACTTGACACCGAACAGCCTGGTCACCCGTTTTGTGAAGGGCGGCAGACGGAATGGTTGTGAAGGCTTCATTCGGACCCTGGTTCATATGGCTCCTGGGTGCCCCCACCTTGAACCCCTAGGGTCTCCTCACAGCCCTCCCCAGTTCAGCACAGTACCCAGTGTCCCTCCAGATGAGTACTACTTGCGAGTACAGCTCTCCCTAGGACATGGCCCCACACCTGGAGGTCTACACTTCAAAGTTCACCTTCTAGGTCTCTTGGTGGAAGGGAAATGGGTGGGAGGTGCGGTAGAAGGAGCTGGGGCTGCAGCCTTAGGACTAACGAAACTATTCCCTGAGTTAGGCGTCCGACTTGGGCTCAGGTCACGATCCCACAGTTGGTGAGTTCGAGGCCCCCGTAGAGCTTTGTGCTGACAGCTCCGAGCCTGGAGCCTGCTTCAGATTCTGTGTCTCCCTCTCTCTCCGGCCCTCCCCCGCTCTCATTCTCTCTCTCTCTCTCTTTCAAAAAACAAATAAAACTGGGTTTTTTTTTTTGTTTATATTTATTTTATTTTTGAGAGACAGAGTGAGACAGAGTGTGAGGGGAGGAGAGGAGACACAGAATCAGAAACAAGCTCCAGGCTCTGAGCAAACGCTCAGCACAGAGCCTGATGCGGGGCTCGAACCCACAAGCCATGAGATCATGACCTGAGCCGAAGTCGGACACTCAACCAACTGAGCCACCCAGGCGCCCAGAAAAACATTTAAAAATTAAAGAAAAAACAAAAAAAAACTATTCCCTGAAACAGCTGCTTCAGGTTTGGGCTAATCCTCCCCCCATTGCCCAGGTATAGTTGACAAATAAAATCTAGGAATATGGGCTCTTGGTCCCCAAATGCACTCCACTCCACAGGCAGGGACAGTCCACGGGGCGCTCTTCAAGTACTAAGCACTCCACAGAGGAATAATTGAAGATGGAGTAAGAGTTTGGGGCCCCTGGTCGCTTCCCCCACTAGCCCTCACATCTCCATCCCCTCCTCTCTAGAATGTGCTATGTACACTTTGAGGGTAAAAGGGTAAAAGATACAAATGCTTCTGATATCTATTTAGCTGATGTCACGCAAATACCTTGGGCTTGGAGAATGGACCTCTGTCCTCCCTCACAGTCAGGGCTGGCACAGGGCTGGGGCCTCGGTCAGAGGGATGCTGTGGTCTCTGCTGACTCATACTGGCTGACCACCACTTTAGAATGACCAGGGAACCTCAACCTTTACCCTTGGTAGAGGACTCGCGTTCACTTCCTTTCTTGCCAGAGCCCGCCAATTGGGAAGGGGAAGGCAGAGGCGACTTTCTGAATTTGTTTTCTTGGGGGTAGGGTGTCCTCATTTATCAGTGCTCAGGAGGGTCATTCCGGGCTCTCCTGTTTTCTCCCCCATCTCATTACACATTAACCAAACAGGGGAAAGATGTAATCTTACCTGCTCTCTGGCCCTAACCAGGATTCTCATAATCCTCTTTCCCCTCACCCTATTACCTGATTTCTACTCCTTTCTCCTTTCTTCTGTTCCCAATACCTGTCTGCCAAGTTACAGTGAAGAGGGTGAAGCTGGGGAGATAAAATCTACCCACAATGGGACAACGTTACCAACGAGCTGAGGGCTTGATACATCAGGGCTTCCCAGAGGAAAACTAGGAATTTTTCTAGCTTCCTGCAGTATTTTTTTTTAATGTTTATTTTTGAAAGAGAGACACAGAGCACAAGTGAGGGAGGGTCAGAGAGAGATGGAGACACGGAATCTGAAGCAGGCTCTAGGCTCTGAGTTGTCAGCATAGAGCCCGACACGGGACTCGAACCACAAGCCACAAGATCAAGACCTGAGCCAAAGTCGGGCACCCACCCAACCGAGCCATCCAGGCACCCCCCTGCAGCATTCTGGTCCAAAGACTGCCAGCCCCAGACCCCAAAAGAGTGAATGTTGAATCAGCCCGAAGTACATCCCCTTGGCCTCACTAAGGCCGGCCTCCCCACCCCCCACCTCATCACCACGAGTCCCCTGCGTGTGCTTGTCCTCTCCTCCCCCATTTCTCTGACTTGTTTACTCCAACATGGCCCCTGCCCCATGGGGCCCTTCCATAGTCCTTATCACCTGACAGGGGAGGGGTGGGAGGAGGGTGGAAGCAGAAATATATATAACCCCTGTCTCCCCAGTCAGCAGACACAGACAGCAGGGATACACACGCTGACTAGGTAGGGTAAGGGAGCGAGCGGTGTGGCGGGGGTCCAAAGACCAGGTTTTAGTTGTGGGAAGGGAGGGAACCAGGTTGGAGTGGGTACCTAGATAGGGGTCTCTGGGGAGGGGCTGAAGCCGAATGAAACTTTCGTTTCACTCCCAACTGTTTCCAGGCCACCTTCCCCACTGTCTCCACCATGAAGCTGCTTGCAATGACTGTGCTGCTCCTGACCATCTGTAGCCTTGAAGGTGGGTGTGGTATGGAGAGGGGTCCCAAGAAGGAGAAGGTGCTGAGCATCCTAGCCACCCATCTGTCTGCGCTCGTGTGCCCAGCTCTAGCAACCAGAGAGCTCTAAAGATAGATGGGTCCCCCTCTAAAGCTCCTGGTGCTGGGTGCCTGTTTGGGGAGGGGCGTGCGAGCTGAGGCTGGCTGCTGACAGAGGTATAGCTGGAGGCCTAGACTCATTGTTGGGTATCCAGCTAAGAAGATCTGTGTGTGTGTGTGTGTGTGTGTGTGTGTGTGTGTGTGTGTGTGTTTCCACGGATGTGCAGGGGCTTTGGTGCGGAGACAGGCGGAGGAGCAGAGTCTGCAGAGACTGGTCGCTCAGTACTTCCAGACGGTGACCGACTATGGCAAGGACTTGGTGGAGAAGGCCAAGGGCCCAGAGCTCCAGGCCCAGGCAAAGTAAGTTTCAGTGAAAGGGGCTCAGGGGGCACCTGGCCGAATCAGTCAGTGGAGTGTGCAACTCTTGGTCTCTGGACTGTGAGTTCAGGCCCCACAATGGGTGTAGAGATTGCTTAAAAATAAAATCTTAAGAAGGAAAGAAAAGAGGAAAGGAAAGGAAAGGAAAGGAAAGGAAAGGAAAGGAAAGGAAAGGAAGGGAAGGGAAGGGAAAGGAAGGGAAAGGAAGGGAAAGGAAGGGCAAGGAGAGGAAGGGAAAGGAGGGGAGAGGAGGGGAAAGGAGGGGAAAGGAGGGGAAAGGAGGGGAAAGGAGGGGAAAGGAGGGGAAAGGAAGGGAAAGGAGAGGAAAGGAGAGGAAAGGAAAGGAAAGGAGAGGAAAGGAGAGGAAAGGAAAGGAAAGGAAAGGAAAGGAAAGGAAAGGAAAAAGAAAAGAAGAAGAAAAGAAAGAGATTCAGGAACCAGGGAGCTATAGAGAGAAAGAAGGGAAGATGAAAAGTTGCAAAGAAGACTGAGCTCAAGGGTGGGGGTTAGGGAAGAGGAGGTTTAGGTCGACAGAAAAATTTCTTCACCACGGATCCCATGGATCTCACGGACAGATGGGGCCAGGGGGAGCCAGGCTTTGAATTTTGATCTCTAGGGTCTGTTCCTCTGCCCAGCGAAGGGCTTGTCTCTCCTCCTAGGAGTGTGGCGGTCACGACAGGATGGACCAGGCACTAAAGTCTGGGGAGCTGGGTCTTGCCTCCCACCACCACCACCACGGCCCCTGCCGGCGCCTCGGGTCTCTCACACTGACCTCTAATCCTCTGAATACACAGGGCTTACTTCGAGAAGACACAGGAGCAGCTCACGCCCCTGGTCAAGAAGGCTGGAACGGATCTGATTAACTTCTTGAGCAATTTCATGGACCTCAAAACACAGCCTGCCACCCAATGAGGCGTCCAGACCATTGTCCTCCATTCCCAACTGGGCCCTGGAACAGCCACTGGCCAGGCCTAGAGCCCTCTCCCAACCCACCCCTTGTTTTCTACAATAAATATCGAAGGAGTCAGTTGTGAGCCTGGTGCTTTGGGAGACCGGGAGAAGTCGGGGAATCGGTGAGGGGAGACCAGAGAGATCTGCTCCCACTGGGAGAAGGGTTCGGTGAGAGGAGCGGAGGGAGAACTAAAGAGACAAATGACGGAGACCATGGGGGGCACGGTGTCTGGGGTTCTTCTCCATGCCCGACGCCATCTGCCCACAAGCCTGGGAACTACTTTGCAGCAGAGACAAGAGTCTCTGCATTGCACAAGGGACAGTGAAAGGCAGGAAAGATTCACAAACTGAGTCCCGAGCCTCCTCGAGGTCACAGGAAAGGAGGGCACTGCCCCCCTGCCCCCGCCAGAACTTCCTCTTGATCATTTTACGAAGAAGAGACAGCTTCCCAAAAATGAACCCAGAGGCGTCACCCAAGACCTTCCCTTCTCTTCTGAGCCAGGGGAATATTCCCACAGGGAAGACTCAGATTCACTCCTCTTCCCCGCAAAGGCTCACATCCTTCCGTTGAAAATCTCTCACCTGACCCCCCGTCTGGGGAACAGCCATTCCAAACCTCTCTCCCACTATCATCTGGGTGCCATTCACAGAACTGGCCAGGTAGCCAGAACTGAAACTCGTAGATGTGATAGCCGGCTAAGGTTTCCTGGATTAAATCAAAATGGAATGCAAATCAGGCTGGGCTGGCGTGGGAGACTCACAGCACCAAAATGCAGGGTGATGAAAAGTACGCATGTTCCAACAAAACTTTATTCGTACTTTACGTTTAAAACAGTCACCTTCGGGCCACGGCTCATTTTGTGTATCTCATCTGAGGTTACTTTCCCCAGACACCAGTGATGGTTCCGATTTCTTCTGTGGATTGATCAGCCTTTTCAGTCTGGCCTTCAAGGCCCCCACCACTCATGATCATTTTCCTCCCTTTCCCTTCCCAGCTTCTATTCTTCTCTCATGTGGCAAAAATGCGCGGGGACAAAGAGATCTCAGTCTGTCACTTGCAAGAGGACCTTGGACAGGTTAATTAACTTCAAAGAGCCTGAATTCCCTCCCAGGGTTGCTGAGCAGATCAAATAGTGCAAGCAAACTGGGAAACACATTGCGTAGTGTGAGTCACTAGGCAAAGTCTTCCCCAGCAAGGGGATTGCCAGGGGTGGGCCTGGGGACTCAAGACCCATTCTGACAGGGCTTCTGGGTTGCAGATAGGACTGGCAGCATCTGACAGGATTCAGATACCACAGGAAATCCTGCCTCCTGGCAGAGCTACAAAAAGGAAGGGCACTGACAAGGGTCACTCCTTAGCCATCCACCTACATACATGCTCAGAGGAGCTGACCTTCCTCCATCTAGACCCAATTGGTTCCCCTTTGCTTCACCCACCCCCCACCCCTACCTGGCCCTCTTAAGGTCCCTCCTGCCCCAGATGCACTGAAAACCTGCTGTTCCCATAAACCTTCCAAGGCTTCATCACATCGTGATTCTGCATGTTTGGTTTTGGCTTTTCAGCTGAGCTAACGCCCGTGCGCGTGTGCACCGTGAGCTCGCCTC
>NW_027529438.1:4058300-4066834 GCF_008692635.1 Crocuta crocuta
CCCCCCGGGACCCCCCCCCCCCCCCCCCCCCCCGCTGCTCCCTGAGGCTCACTCTGACCGGCGCGGGTTGGATGGCCAGGCTTCTCCACGACCCAACCTTGGCTCGGCTGCCAGACACGGAAAGCCAAGCTGGACGCAGGTGTCATTCTTGGGTTCCAGTGTTTCTAAATACGCCTCGATTCCCAACACTTCACTCTCTGCTCGAGTTCCGTGCCAGAGAACCTGAGGCCAGGGGTCTCATCCCCCCAACCCCGGCAGCCACAGTCAGCTTTTGTCCCTTGACGGGACAAGGGTCACCCTGATGTCTGTTAGACCGTGAGCTCTATAAGGTCAGGGGCTGTTTACTCAAAAACGGTATCTTCAGGACCCAGCCTAGTGCCCGTAGAGGCTGAATAAATACACGGTAAATGAACGAATGGAGCCCAGTCTGTGGAGGCTTTATTGGGGGTCCCCTCTGGTCATTGTTAAGTGAGAGTTGGAGATGGGAAAGAGAAGGGTGGGCAAGGAGGGGAGACTAGAATATAAACATTACTGACTAGCATCTGAGCACAGGTCTCCGACAAGGAGGAACAATCACTGGTGCCCATTAATGGGGGGCACAGCGTCATTGCAGAGGCAGAGTCAGCTGGCATTAACGGGACGCATGCGTGACGCCGACCGTGGGGGCTGGGAGGAGAAGAGGCGCAGAAGGGTGCGGCCAAGGGCATCTGTCCTAGAGTTACTGGGGTGGTTTCTCGTGCTTCAAGGTCTCATAAGTCTCCTGGTTCCGGGTGCTCAGGCCCTGGGGGTGGAGGTCAGAGGATGGTCAGGGCTCCCACCCACCCGGCCAGACCCAATGTCTTCCAAAAGTCACACGAAGTCCCCCCCTCTTCTGCTGACTTCCTGGGACTGCGGTGGAGGGAGACAGGGTCACTCACCGTGTAAATGCCATCTGATTTCTGCGGAGGCAAAAGGGGCAAGGCATTAGAGACCCGCACCTCCTTCGTGGTCCCGCACCATCTTCTTCCCCACCCAGTGAGGTATCCGGCCAGGGCTGGCTGGCAGGGCCTCACACGGATACCCCAGGGCATGAATGCCGTCCGCCCACATGGCTACAGATGCACATATGCACCCCACATACAACTCACATACGCATTGTCACCCTCCCCTTGACTCTCCCGCGTCACCTGCCGAATATTTCACTTGTGACTTGGCTAGGTGACAGGGTGTGGGGGCGGGGGCTCTGAAGCTCATACAGACGGGCGCCCAAGACTCATGCCCTCCCAGAGGCCGCAGACCCCGAGGCTGGGAGTCTGTAAAACGGACCCCCGTGTGTGGAAGGCTCCATACCTCATAGCTGGCTACCGCTGCCTTTCGCACCTGGATCTGGATGGAGCAGGGGGAAGGGCATTAGAAAAGGCAAAGTCAGCGGCCCAACCTCGTCCCTCCTAACTTTGTGGGGAGCCCGTTAAGTCCCTCTCCTCAAAGCCCTGCTACGCGGCCCTCCCATGCCTCTTTCCAGGCCTCTCCCCCTCCATCCCTCCCCCAGCCTTACCTTGAGTCTACAGTAGAGCAGGGTGAGGACAATACCATACAAGAACAAGATGGCGTCCAAGATATAGCAGAGCTGAGGCTCTCCGAGGGCGGCTGAGGGGATAGAGAGTGCCCGAGGGGTCACGGGCATCAGGGAAGGTCTGGCTCTCAGAGGACAGAAGGGAAAGGGGTGTGGCAGGTAGGCGGGGCCTGGCGGGGTCCTCCAAGGAGAGACGCTCCATCTTCCTCCCTGGATCCTATTTGCCTCAGCCTACAGGCGTCTCCCTGGCGCTAGGGCAGGGCTGGGACAGGAAGTATGAAGGGTTCTGCTTTGACGGCGACCTACAGGTGCTCAGAGCTGGGGACCACCCCGCGGCCCCCCAGCCCTCTGGTTCTGCACTGTCAGTTCCTCAGGCCCCACTGAGCACTTCACCACCCTCAAGGGACTTATCTGAGTTCACTGGGCTAAGACCAAAAACCTCAGCCCAGAGGGGTAGGGTGAGGGACAGGCAGTGACAAATTTCACTAAAGAAACCACAGGGGTGTCTCTGCTGAGTCCTGTGACCTGTGGCTGAGGGCTGGACAGGAAGGATGTGAGCCGGGGAAGGGAGGGAAGGCAATTGCTCACTTATTGGTTATCCGGGAGCCCCGGCCTCATCACTCTGGGGCCCACTACAGGGCGCTTAAAAATGGAAAAACAGGTGTCCGCTTCGCTAGGCCTCAGAGATCCCGATGGCTTCGCACACGGCCGGGTGAGCCTCTTAGCCCAGGCTCGGCGGGACGACCACAGGCTGGATTCCGGGTCTGGACACTCTGCCCTGTTACTCACTCACCCCGGGCCACAGGGAGAGGAAGTTTTATGCAATCAAAAAAATCAAATAGCTGGGTGCCCGGGTGGCTCAGTCAGTTAAGCCTCCAATTCTCGATTTTGGCTCAGGTCATGATCTCGCGGTTCGTGGGCTTGAGTCCTACGAGGGGCTCTGAGCTCGTGGTGCAGGACCTGATTGGGATTCTCTCTCTCTCAAAATAAATACATAAACTTAAAAAAAAAATCAATCAAATAAGGGGGCACCTGGGTGGCTCAGTTGGTTCAGCTTCTGACTTCGGCTCAGGTTATAACCTCAAGATTCGTGGGTTTGAGCCCGACGGGGCCGTGTTGACAGCTCAGAGCCGGGAGCCTGCTTTGGATTCTGTCTCCCTCTCTCTCTGCCCCTCCCCTACTCATACTCTGTCTCTCTTTTCCTCTCCCTCTCTCTCAAAAATAAATAAAAACTCCAAAAAAAAAAAAATCAAATAGGGTCTGAGCACCAGCCCGTCTGCCCTCAGCCCCTATCTGAAAGGCTTGTGGGCACGAGTGAGGTCAGCGCAGAACTTTCTTTGCCCTGATGTTCTTTCACACAATATTGCATAAATCACAAAACTACCCCACAGTGGGGGGGTGGGGGAGGGAGAGACATCATGGTCACCATTTTACAGAATGACGAAACTGAGGCTGGGAAGAGCTAAGTAACTCCTTCAGGGCCAAAGGGCGAAGTGACCAGAGCTGGAGCTCAAATCCGGGCTCTCTGCTGTGGGAGCTCACGTCCCGCCCTCTGCCTCGGTGCCCCTGCTCTGTTCCCATCCCATGGCAGCAGGCTGGTGGGGGGGGGTCACAGGATCCCCCCTCCGCTTCACAGCTGGGCTGCTGGACTCCCCAGTCTTTCAATTTCCCATTTCCCTGAAGTTCCACTAACCCCCTTCTCCGCGACCCTCAGCGGCCACCCTCTCCAAAACACATACACACGGACAGCCCAAAGCGAGCAAGAGCTGGCAGTTCCGGGGCTGAGTGGCGGGAGCCCTAGAGCTGCTGAGACCTTCCCCCGTCTGCCCCCCGCTTCTGGGCTGGTGCTCGGGTCTCTAGAGCCCGCACCGCCTGCTGCCCACCCTCATGGCGGCCGTGGGCAGAACGGTCCCTGCAGGTGAAGACCCACAAGGGCAGAGGGCGGGGCTGCTCTGCTTATCCCTGCCTCACCCCCAAGCCGAAGGACGGCTCCCGCCTTCCTCAAGGACCTTTGTAAATAGTATGAACCGGCTGGAGAGGGGCTCCCAGCGGACCGGCCTAACGACACCACACAGGAAATGGCGATCACGGGGAGCGGCGCTCCTCCCCAGGCCGGCTCTTCACGTCGCACAACCATTCCCTGCCGAACTGAAGCCTTACCCACTACCAGTCCTGGAAAAGTCAAGACCAGAAAGGACGGAACAGGGCTCTCCCGCTCTGCCGGGGACCAGACAGGACCAGCCTCAAGGTCTCGGTGTCCATCCGAGCCTTGCGGCCCCCCCGCCCCCCGGCCAGCCCTCGTCTGCCCCTGCCTCGGTTCCCCAGGACGCGTGCCCGGGACTGCCGCCCCCGAGCCCAGCTGTGTGCCCGCGCCAAACCCTCTCACCTGCTTGTTCCACCGAGAGGAGGAAGATCAAGAGCACTGCTGGAATCATCTTGGGCAGGAGCTGAGGGCGGCGAGCTGGGTATCGGACGCGCGACCAGCACTGCGCAGCTGTGCTCAGCGAGCGGCTCCCTGACCACAGAGTTCCCCCCTTCCTGCCCCGCCTTCCCCCGGCTTCGGCCCCTTCCCCTTCCTGCACCAGAGCCCGGGCGGCTCCCGGAAGGGCCAACTAAGGGAGCTCGGGCTGGGCTCTCACCCCTCAGGCCTTGAGTGACGAAGCCCCTGCCACCAGGGGAAAGGGGGAGGGGGCTCCCACGCTTGAGAAAGGCCTAGTCCACCTGGCATCACCCCTGCCCTGTTCAGATCCAGCTGGAATAAACTGTCCCTTCAGACTCCTTGAGAGCCGACCCCAGTCTGGATCTGAGGGGTTTACCAGTTCGTGGAGGCAGCAAAGCTTGGGCCGGGGGGAACCGAGGGGGAAAGAGGAAACGGGGAATGGAGAAGTGGGAAGGACGAGAGTCACAGAAGGGGGTGGCGATGAACAGGAAAAACTGCCAAGAACTGAGTGTCAGAGAGAAGTGGAGGGTTGATGAACAGTTCTCGAGTTTACCAGCAAAGGGAAAGACAGGAGGTACTGAGGAAGACATACCAGGAGTTTGGGCACCGGGGCCGGAAGGCGGCTAATTTATTATAATTTCTCCTTTTCTAGTACATGCACGGAGAGCCTGACGGCGAAGTGTTCACGCACGTGTACACACACGCATACACACACAGAGTCCCTTTCCAGCGACGGCCCGGCTCCCAGGAGGAAGCAGACAGGCAGGGAGATCAAACGCTACCCCCCTGCTCACCGATCCACTTCTCCAAACACAATATCTTGGGTACCTGAGAGATCAATGGGAGGAGGAAAAAAGCGGTGTTACCCAAAAATCCAGCACCCATCACTGTGCCCAGGGGATTGAGGATTTGGGTCCATGCCCATGGTCTACGCTGAACAGGAAGTGTCCGGCTTCTGTCCCCGGTTAGAGTACCGGACCCCCTCGCCTACGACATCTCTGCTACAGACAGGCCTCGTACCTATGATGGCAACGACATCCGCCAGCATGTGGCCCTTCGACATCTTGTCCAGACCGGCCTGGAGAGATCGAGATGGCCACAGTGTTAAGCAAGATTAGCAGGGTGGGGGGCGAAGGAAGGAAAGTTCGTGAAAACCTCAACCAGGGTCGAGAATTACAGACCCATTTACTGGAGAGTGAGTCACTGGGGTTGGTTCTTACCAGGTGGGCAAAACCAGGAGCCTTGATCTTGCACCGGTAGGGGCGGCTGCTGCCGTCGGACACCAGGTACACCCCGAACTCCCCCTGTTCAAGGAAGAAGGGTTGCTGCCTCCGTTAACGGGAAGAAGGCTCTTCTCTGCCAAGAAAACCTCCCTATTCGCCCACGGGTCCTCCCCCTCGCTGGCGACCAAGCACCTGCTGGGGCATCTGTCTCCCGTCCCCCCCACCCCGTGCACAGACAGCCTGGTCCTTCCCCGTCTCCTCTCACCTTAGGAGCCTCGATGGCGGTGTACGTGGCCCCCGGAGGGACCTGGTAGCCCTCTGTATACAGCTTAAAGTGATGGATCAGTGACTCCATGGAAGTCTGGTAAGATGAGAAGGGAGCATTGGTGAGCCGAGCCAAAGGTCTGCCGGGCCTTCCCCAGCACAGAAAACCTCCTCTGGCCTTGGGGAGGCTAAAGCCGACACGGTGAGCGAGCAGGGAAGACCCAGAAGGAAAGGGGAGGCTAGGGGAGCTTATGACTCCTACGGCGAATTCTTTCAAGAAGGAAACGTGACAGGTAGGATGTCATCTGAGGCTACTCCTCCCTGGCGGGCGGCCCTGTTCCCCTTGCCCTCTCCCCAGGGCCCACCTTCATCTCTGCTCGCTTAGGCGGAGACACTTTGGCGTCATCGACCTTGATCTCCCCAGGAGGCATCTTGTTGAGACACTGCAAGATGATTCGAAGGGACTGGCGCATCTCCTCCACCCGACACAGGTACCTGAAGTGGAGGAGACAGGCTCAGAGCGAGAGGGGGCTGGTCAGGGCATCAGACGGGGAGGCCGGGAGGGACGCCCGGGGCTGACCCAAAAAACGCTGGCTGCCTTTCCCCTTCCTCTTTTCTCCTGGCGCGGCGTCTCTGCTTGGCCTGGCCCCCGAGGAAAACCTACAGTCTTCTGGGTCTGGTTTTGGCTCCTGCCCCATGTCCCCTCCTGATCTTCCCAGACCGTGCCCTGTACCACTTCCCTCTTTAACTACCCTCTTGGCCACTTCTTGGACCTTGGAACGGGTAAGGGTCAAAAGGACTCACAAAGAAAACAGAAGCGGATCTTTTCAGGGTCAGCAAACAAGAATGGAATGTGACTCTTAGAATCTGGTGGGAAGAGCCCTGGGTCGGGAGGGTTTTAGTCCCAACCACCACTAACAGGATAATCCTGGGCTGATCGCTCACTTGTACGCCTCAGCTTCCTCAGCTGTAAAATGCAGCCAAGACTAGTCCCATCTAAGACGTGAGGACTGGGGCGCCTGGGTGGTTCAGTCGGTTGGGCGTCCAACTTCAGCTAGGGTCATGATCTCGTGGCTCGTGGGTTCGAGCGCCGCTAGGGGCTCTGTGCTGACAGCTCAGAGGCCGGAGCCTGTTTCAGATTCTGTGTCTCTCTCTCTCTCTGACCCTCCCCTCCTCATGCTGCCTCTCTCTCTCTCAGAAATAAATAAAACAAACAAAAAAATTTTTCAAATAAATAAATACATGTTAAAAAAAGTCTAAGTCATGAGAATAAATAAGGGCAAAATAAGATGCACCCACATGAAAGTGCTTCAAAAAACCACCTTGTTTAACAGACACAAGAGCTCCGATTTAAGAAAATCTGGGAATAAAGAAAGTAGCAAAAGAAAAGTCAGACAGGGGAAAGAGCTGGGAAACGAGCTGAAAGGAAATGGCCTCACCTATCATAGCAGTCCCCTCGAGAGCCAATAGGCACATCAAAGTCCACCTGGTCGTAAACGTCATAGGGCTGGGTCTTCCGCAGGTCCCACTGGATGCCTGAGCCGCGGAGCATCACGCCGCTGTGGAGTATGATGGGGACATGGGTCATTGTCCACAAAATCAAAAGAGGAGGCTCACTTTCCTCCTCAGTCTCCCCTTTCCCTCCCCCACAGTCTGGGCACGCACAGGATCCCAGAGCACGGCGGGGAAGGTGCCATGCCTTCCCGAAGCCAAGATACCAGGCTGGAACTGCCCCGTGTCCGAAAAGTCTTTTTTGTTTTTTGTTTTTGTATTTAAAAAATTTTGTTAAATACTTATTTTGAGAGAGAACGAGAAAGAGAGTGTGCAAAAGAACAGGGGAGGGACAGAGAGAGAGGAGATCCCAAGCAGGCTCCGTGCCATCAGCGCAGAGCCCAACATGGGGCTCGAACTCACAAACCATGAGATCAGGACTGGAGCCAAAGCCGGGTTGGCCGCTGAGCTGACTGAGCCCCCCCAGGCGCCCCCTAAGGACAGAAGTCAGTCCTCCACCTAAATCCATAGTTCAGGGCGTCTTCGGCTGTCACAATCCCGATGTCAACTGTCCGGTTTTTCCAGATCCTGTTGTTGGTCAGCATCTATTGATCAAGAAAACTAGTGTGTGAACTCCCCAGCCTCCCTCCAAACGCCTCTGGATTTCTTTACAACCAGGGACCAAAACCCACAAGACTTTTTGAGGGGAAATGAGGGACTTTTCCCACCAGCTCCTCTCTTACCTCTTCCAACTCATCAATCCGAAGAGAGAAGTTCTTAGAAAACTCATAAATGTCATCCATAAGCCCAAGGGGTAGGTCCTGGAGGCCAAATGGAGAAGGACGGAGTATGCTCAGCCTCCCTGCCCCAATGTCCAGGGCTGGAGTTTCCGTCAGCTAGGGCTGCCCTCCAGTGGCCACGGAGGATACAGGCATGGACGGAAAGTTCAAGAAGGCAGGGGAGTCCACTCACCTGATGCACACCTCCTGGCCGGACGTAGGCAGCATGCATCCGAGCCCCAGACACGCGCTCATAGAATTCAAACATCTAGACAGGACACACTGGGAATTAATGACACAGTCCCCAGGGCCCCTAAGTCCACCAACACTGTGGTCCACTCCCCTGCCCTCTGCCTTCGTGCGCCCAACCAAGCCCCCCTGACACCGAGTCCCAGAAGAGTACGGCCCCCGTTCAATGTACCTTCTTCCTCCACACGCTCTGCGTCCGGTCTCCTTTTCATCTCTTGGCCCCGTCGTACCTCCTCCACTTCCTGTGCCTCCCTGCCTGGCCCACCCTTCCCTCCCCCTCTTACCTTCTCCCTCTCTTCAAACATCCAGAAGAAAGGGGTCATAGCCCCAATGTCCAGAGCGTGTGTGGTCACAGCCATAATGTGGTTCAAAAGCCGTGTGATTTCTCCAAACAGCACTGTTGGGGAGGAAGACCAGGGGATCGCTGCGGACGCGGGCTCTGCACACTACGCCCGGGTTCAACGCTGCCACGATGGGAACGGCGGGGGAAGGGCACCATGCCGCGCCCCCGGGGGGGGCCACCCACAGCAGACGGG
>NW_027529438.1:4066844-4069849 GCF_008692635.1 Crocuta crocuta
CCTCGGATCCACTGTGCCCGGGGCGGAGGCTGGATATTAAGCAGCTTTTCCACAGCCAGTGAATAGGCCTGCTCGTTACACATCATGGACACATAGTCTAGCCGGTCAAAGTACGGAAGGGCCTGGGAGAAAGGAGGAAGCCAGGTCACACCTAACAGGCCGGGAGCCCTCGGGCTGCCTGCCCAAAGCCCTCCGTGGGCACCGGGTCAGTGATGCGGAAGCCTTCTGGTCTCAGGAGCTAAACGTGGCGGTATCCGACATCCAACCGTACGCTGGGAAGGGTCTACAAGTCAGATCCTTTTTTTTCTTTTTAACGTTTTATTTATTTCTGAGAGAGAGACAGACAAAGTGATCAGGGGAGGGTCAGAGAGAGAGGGAGACACAGAATCTGAAACAGGCTCCAGGCTCTGAGCTGGTTGTCAGCACAGAGCCCGACGCGGGGCTCGAACCCACGATCCGTGAGATCATGACCTGAGCCGAAGTCGGACGCTTAACCGACCTAGCCACCCGGGCACCCCAACAAGTCCAATCCTGAAGGGGTGGAAGGGACCCTGGTTTGCTGTGTGTGCCAATTTCCACGGGGAAGATGCTCAAGCAGGGCCAGCTTTCAGCTACCAACATTACACAACTGAGCGTAGCGCGGGCCAGGGCACTGGGGCCATACAGGCTATTTCTGTCAGGCACAGACAATGACAGCACTTAGGAGCACAGAGGCGCCAAATAAGAAAGTGATGAGCTTTGAGTACTTCTTACCTCGGTTTCTGATATTATTTATTAAATCGTGAGCCAACGGGGCGCCTGGGTGGCTCAGTCGTTTGAGTGTCCGGCTTCGGCTCAGGTCATGATCTCACGGTTCATGAGTTCGAGCCNAGTCATGAGCCAAGATAATTTTTAGTCATGGCTGTGTTTAACAACTGGCTCACAAAACTCCCAAAAACCTTAACACTCTGTTCCCGCGAGCCGGCTGGAGCGGCACAGCACAGCCAAGGCTGCTCCGGCCCACGACTCCGTCAGAGTGACTGGGTGAGTGAGAGACCTCAGGGGGATGGGGCGCCGACAAGGACGGGACCAGCTGGCGGGAACGGTCGGGGAGAAACGGTTCTTTCCCCAGGTCACCACGAAAGCGAAGTCCAGCTGTCTGCTCGACCGGCTACGGCTTCCAGGAAGGAGGCGGGGCTGAGACGCCCCCCTCGGGGACAGCCAGTTCTTGTCCTGATGTCACTGTGACGCGGGTTAGTGCTGCACGGTTTAGCTCCACGGTCTCTGGGACCAGACACCATCAGAGCCTGGACTCTCGGGGGCAGTACATTCTAGTCAGCTGGCTCCGTCCTAACCCCGTCACCCTCTGTCATCAAGCCCTCTCGTGACACCAGGACAAAACTTTCGGATGCTTACCCCGGCTGCAATGCCTTCAAACCTGACCCTCACTGCTGGGGTCACACGGCTCTCCAAGAGTACGGCACGCTGCCACGAACTCCCTCCCGGTCACTCTGACTCACTGAGAGTTTGGAAAACAAACTTAGACAGCCGGAAGACACAAGAATCGGCTGTTCGGCCCAGGGAACTGACGTCTCTCTCCGCTTTCCCTGCCCCCAGGGACAGAGGCTTTGACGTACGAGTCTGACAGAAGAGCGGGGAAACTGAGGCATCAGTGAAAGGGTAAAGGGGGCAGCCAAAAGTCCGCCGGAGAAAAGCTGGGGCTGTAGTTCCGGCTCCAACGCATTTCTGCTGGAGAAACCAAATCTGGATGCATTTCAGTCAAACATCCCTTGCCACGTCCGTCCGTCCTCCCAACCAAAACTGTCCTTGTGTCCTCAACACCCTCCTCCCCAGGGGCTTTGGGGGCAGCGAACTGGCAAAGCCCCAGGCTACGGCACCCCCGGGGCCCGTCAGCAGGCCCCCGTCTGCCCGCACACCTGCAGGTAGGTCTTGTATTCGATGAGCTTCTCAGTGCCTCGGTGCAGCAGCCCGATGTGGGGGTCACACTTTCGCACCATCTCCCCACTCAACTCCATCACTAGTCGCAGGACGCCATGGGCTGCTGGGTGCTGGGGCCCGAAGTTCAGCGTCAGGTTTGTCACCATTGTGTCCTTGGGAGGGTCCACATCTGAGGAGTGGGACACAGTTCAGTGCCATTTGGTAATTCCCCGGAGACAGCAAGGAGTTAGCCTCTCCCTGGAGACCTTCCATCTCACCAATCTGCACCTTGTTAATTTCCTAATTGCCAACAAAACCAGGAAGGAGACCAGCACGTGGGAAAACAGGACGGGAGTCCTAAATTTTCTGATGAGGGGGACCAAGCACAACCTTACTCTTTCTTTCTCTCTTTACTTATAAATTTTTTTAAAGTTTATTTATTTTTAGAGAGATAGAGAAAGCAAGAGTGAGGGAGGAGCAGAGAGAGAATCCCAAGCAGGCTCCACGCTGCCAGCACAGAGCCTGATGTGGGGCTTGAACTCACAAACTGTGAGATCACAATCTGAGCCCAAATCAAGAGTTGGACACTTAACCAACTGAGCCACCCCAGTGCCCCTAACCTCGCTCTTTCCAAGTCTCCCAGAGTCCTTTTTTTTTTTTTTAATGTTTCTTTATTTGAAAGAGAGAGAGAGAGCGTGAGTGAGCACGAGCAGGGGAGGGGAAAAGAGAGGGAGACATAGAATCCAAAGCAGGCTCCAGGCTCCAAGTTGTCAGCACAGAGTCTGACACGGGGCTTGAACTCATGAAATGCGAGATCATGACTTGAGCCGAAGTCAGATGCTTAACGGACTGGGCCACCCAGGCGCCCCCCCCACCCCCCACCCCGANTAATACTTAGAGAGCCCTTACTATGTAGCAACTACTATGCTACGCACTTCACTAATTTTAATTAACTTAATTCCCCCTAATAACCATACAAGTCGTAGGTACTATCATTACCCTTATTTTGTTAGGGAAGCTGAGGCCAGAGAGGGCAAATGATTTCTCAGAGAGCCAGCAAGTGGCAGAGCCAGGAGTTAGCGCAGCTT
>NW_027529438.1:4069860-4070857 GCF_008692635.1 Crocuta crocuta
AGAGCCAGAAGTGAGCTCAGCTTTTTTTTTTTTTTTTTTTTTTAGTTTGTTTATTTTGAGGGAAAGGGAGAGAAGAGGAAGAGACAGAGAATCCCACGCTGTCAGCGCAGAGCCTGACACAGGGCTCAATCTCACGAACTATGAGATCACGACCTGAGATGAAATCAAGAGTCAGATCCTCAAACAACTGAGCCACCCAGGCGCCCCTCAGGTTCACAGTCTTAGCCACTCTGATACCCTGCCTTCACCCTATTTGATGAATGCCCAATCAGGAAATGAATGCTTGATTCTTACTACTACTGAATGACAGCTGTTACCCTCAAAAAGCATACCATATAATTTGGGAAATAAGTACATGAGAGAAACTAGCAACGGAGTTACCAAGTGGCTCAGCTGTTAAGTATTTAAAGGAAGGAAAAAATACTGTGAAGACATCGTGAAGGCAGGATCTGAAATGGTTCTTAAATACAGGGAATAAGAGATGCCTGGGTGGCTCAGTTGGCTAAGCGTCCAGCTTTGGCTCAGGTCATGATCTCACGGTTTGTAAGTTCAAGCCCTGCGTCAGGCTCTAGGCTGACAGCTCAGAGTCTGGAACTTGCTTCAAATTCTGTGTGTGTGTGTGTCTCTCTCTCTGCCCTCCCCTGCTCACTCACTGTCTCTCAAAAATAAATACATGTTAAAAAAAAATTTTGGGAGGGGGCGCCTGGGTGGCTCAGTTGGTTGAGTGTCCGACTTCGGCTCAGGTCAGGATCTTGCAGTTCATGGGTTCAAGCCCCACATCAGACTCTGTTCTGACGACTAGCTTGGAGCCTGGAGCCTGCTTCAGATTCTGTGTCTTCCTCTCTCTCTGACCTTCCCCTGCTCATGCTGTCTCTCTCTCTCTCTCTCTCAGAAATAATAAATAAAACATTAAAAAATTTAAAAAAAAATTTAATACAGGGAATGATTCAAATAGGTAGAGAGAGGTTTATGTATATAATGGAATACTACACGGCAA
>NW_027529438.1:4070919-4079331 GCF_008692635.1 Crocuta crocuta
TTTTTTTTTTTTTTTTTTTTTAGTTTGTTTATTTTGAGGGAAAGGGAGAGAAGAGGAAGAGACAGAGAATCCCACGCTGTCAGCGCAGAGCCTGACACAGGGCTCAATCTCACGAACTATGAGATCACGACCTGAGATGAAATCAAGAGTCAGATCCTCAAACAACTGAGCCACCCAGGCGCCCCTCAGGTTCACAGTCTTAGCCACTCTGATACCCTGCCTTCACCCTATTTGATGAATGCCCAATCAGGAAATGAATGCTTGATTCTTACTACTACTGAATGACAGCTGTTACCCTCAAAAAGCATACCATATAATTTGGGAAATAAGTACATGAGAGAAACTAGCAACGGAGTTACCAAGTGGCTCAGCTGTTAAGTATTTAAAGGAAGGAAAAAATACTGTGAAGACATCGTGAAGGCAGGATCTGAAATGGTTCTTAAATACAGGGAATAAGAGATGCCTGGGTGGCTCAGTTGGCTAAGCGTCCAGCTTTGGCTCAGGTCATGATCTCACGGTTTGTAAGTTCAAGCCCTGCGTCAGGCTCTAGGCTGACAGCTCAGAGTCTGGAACTTGCTTCAAATTCTGTGTGTGTGTGTGTCTCTCTCTCTGCCCTCCCCTGCTCACTCACTGTCTCTCAAAAATAAATACATGTTAAAAAAAAATTTTGGGAGGGGGCGCCTGGGTGGCTCAGTTGGTTGAGTGTCCGACTTCGGCTCAGGTCAGGATCTTGCAGTTCATGGGTTCAAGCCCCACATCAGACTCTGTTCTGACGACTAGCTTGGAGCCTGGAGCCTGCTTCAGATTCTGTGTCTTCCTCTCTCTCTGACCTTCCCCTGCTCATGCTGTCTCTCTCTCTCTCTCTCAGAAATAATAAATAAAACATTAAAAAATTTAAAAAAAAATTTAATACAGGGAATGATTCAAATAGGTAGAGAGAGGTTTATGTATACAATGGAATACTACACGGCAATGAGAAAGAATGAAATCTGGCCATTTGTAGCAATGTGGATGGAACTCGAGGGTGTTATGCTAAGTGAAATAAGTCAGGCAGAGAAGGATAGATACCATATGTTTTCACTCATAAGTGGACCAGGAGAGACTTAACAGAGGACCATGGGGGAGGAAAAGGGGGGAAAAACAGTTAAGGAGAGAGAGGGAGGCAAACCATAAGAGACTCTTAAATACTGAGAACTGAGGGCTGATGATGGGGTGGGGGAGAGGAGAAACGGGTGATGGGCATGGAGGAGGGCATTTGTTGGGATGAGCACTGGGTGTTATACGCAAACCAACTTAACAATAAACTATATTAAAAAAAATAGGTAGAAGAGCATCCCAGGCTATGGAATCAACAAAGGTCAAATCTCAGAAACAAGGAAGTATAAGGGGCGCCTGGGTGGCTCAGTCGGTTGAGTCCGACTTCGACTCAAGTCACGATCTCGCAATTTTTGAGTTCTAGTCCTGCATCGGGCTCTGTGCTGACAGCTCGGAGCCTGGAGCCTGCTTCAGATTCTGTGTCTCCCTCTCTCTCTGCCCCTCTCCTGCTCATGCTCTCTCTCCCAAAAAATAAGCAATAAAAAAAAAAAAGAAAAAGAAAAAAAGAAAAAAAAGAAATAAGGAAGTATCTGTGAAACTCTTATCTACCAAGAGACAGAAGATTAGTGCTGGCAGGAAGTAGGGGTACTGGTTCAATTATCAATATTGTTAATAACATATTTACGAGGAACTTACCATGTGCTGGCCGCTACACTAACTGGTTCACGCTATGATCTCATTGAATCCTCACAGATTATGAAATAGGCACTTTACTCGCTGGTAAATGGAGAGCTGAGGTTTGAAAGCAGAGCTTAACTTTTCAACCAGAATTCTCCACGATGGGCTTTGGAGTCACACAGACCCAAGTGCAAATCCAACTCTGTATCCTCGATCAAGTTTTAATCTCCCTGCACCATCATTTCCTCCAAAGCGGTACAATATTAGCATCATTCCCACAGAGCTCTTGCAAGGACTAAGTGAAGTAACTCACACAAAACACCTAACACATGGTAAGCACTCAGCTCCTGTTACTGTTACAGTTTTGAAAAGTAACTGAAGTGCCTTTGAAGGTTTCTGAGCAAGAGAATGAATGCCATGCTAAAATGATGCTTTGCGAAGATGAGGGTGATTACGTTCCCCTGGATAGCTGTAGGGGGACCAGATCAGTGGCAGGAACCCAGTGAAGAGACCCCTGAATAATTAATGTCTGAAACAAAAAAAGATCTGATCATGGGGCGCCTGGGTGGCTTAGTCGGTTAAGCGTCCGACTTTCGCTTAGGTCATGATCTCGCGGTTCGTGGGTTCGAGCCCCGCGTCGGGCTCTGTGCTGACTGCCAGCTCAGAGCCTGGAGCCTGTTTCAGTCTGTGACTCCCTCTCTCTCTGACCCTCCCCTGCTCTCTCTGTCTCTCTCTCTCTCTCTCCTAGAGAGAAATAAAAATATTAAAGAAAAAAAAGATCTGATCAAGAATAGGGAAAACAATGATCTGATATGTAACATTATAAAAAAGTCTGCATGCATAATTTGGTGACTTATTGGACTTAGGGAGGACAAGAGAGAAAAAAGAGCCAAAGAGGACTGAAAAGTTTCAGTCCTGAGAGATTAGAAGAATGGGGGTACCATTGATCAAAATCAAAAAGTCACAAAGAAGAGCTACTTTTTTTTTTTAATATTTTTATTTATTTCTAGGAGAGAGAGAGACAGCGTGAGCAGGGGAGGGTCAGAGAGAGAGGGAGTCACAGACTGAAACAGGCTCCAGGCTCTGAGCTGGCAGTCAGCACAGAGCCCGACGCGGGGCTCGAACCCACGAACCGCGAGATCATGACCTAAGCGAAAGTCGGACGCTAAACCGACTAAGCCACCCAGGTGCCCCATGGAAGAGCTCCTTTTGATGGGGGGGAAAAATGCTTTGAAGCCAGAAAGATTTCATTTGAGTACCAGTGGAGAAAACCACCATGGCTACTAAGGGAGACGGAAAATATACTGGAGCTCTGGAAAAAGCTGCAGCGAAAAATATAAATCTGGAAGGGACCTTCAAGGGTTGACTGGGACCTACTCTTTCGTCTCCTGGAATGTTCCCCTTTTCCTTCTCTCCTTGACAAATACCGTCACTGTTACACTATCGCTGTTACTATGCCTGCTGCACTGCGAGTAAAAGCAGCAAAAGGTTGGGGGCTCAAACTTGACGGAGAGCTCAGGAGCACATAGACGTCAGCTCGGGGCAGGGGTGGGTGTGAGCTGGGACGGGGCTCTGGGAACTCACCATTCCAAGGTGGAGGCTTCCAGTGGGCTGTTTCCTTGGTGGGGTACATGACAGCTCCCCCAAACTGCTCTGCCCATTCCATATCTGGCTGCCATTGCCGAGCACCTCTAGGGAGTTAAAGACAGATCCTAGACACAGGGCCTCAACCGTGCGGGCTTCCTCTGATCCCATTCACTCTCCGGTGGGCCCAGGGACGTGTCTGCGATTCTCCAAAACCTAGTGACTGACACACAGCACTGCTGAGGCAGAACGAGCTGGAACTCCAGAAGTGCCATTCCTACAAACAACCTAATTCCTGGTCACCCCTGAGCACGCAAGCTTAGGGATCCTAATTCCTTCAACTTCTCATCATACTCTTCTTTCCACCTTGGTGAATACGAACGCAAGAAAGGTGTTTCTTCAAGGTCAAAGACTAAGCAGTGTGTGATGCCTGTGTATGGGGGGAGGGGGCATGCCGGCTTCTCGCGCAGCCCAGGTTAAGACCTGAGTGACGCCCTAGGACTAACCTGGGGACAAGGGAGGTGTCTTGGTTTGTGTTCCTCCTTTATCTCCAGCAAGAGTGCGTCCCTCTTCCCGTCTAACGAGACTTTGCATCTGCCGCACGCCCCCCGCGAGGAGGTTCGGGGGAAGCAGCAAGGCATAAGAGGAAGGTGACACTAACACTAACGTTCAAGGGCAGGGTCTCCCCTCCGCTGAGTTCACCCCAGGCAGAACGAGCACGAGACCCTCTCTCCTCCCTCGGCCAGAGCGGGCGCTCTGAGGCTCGAGACAGAAGGCCTGGGCGAGGGGTCACCGGCCTGGGTCATTCTTTGCTAGGGGGAGGGGGGGGCACAGGGCCCGTGGAGACCCCAGACCCGAGAAACCCTGGCCTCGGGGGCTGCGCGCCGAGGGCTGCCCGGAGTCTCACCTGCTGGGCTGCACCGACAGCCGGGCCCCGGCCCCGGCCCGCAGCGCCTGGGCCGCGGCGCCCCGGAGGCTGCGCAGAGCCCACAGCNCGCCATCTTGCCCCGCCGCGGACTGCGGGAAGGAGAACGGGCGGAAGTGCCTCCTGAGCGCCGCCCTCGCGGGCTTCCCGCCCATTGGCGCCACGGGGCCGCCCTCTTGGAAGCTGGCGGCGTCGCAGGCGCCAGCCGACTACATCCGGGTTCTGCGCCAGGGCTTCACCTTCGCTCTCAGAGCGGCGGCGCGGCGCGGTCNCCTGCGCCTCGCCGGGGCCGCCCCCTGCCCGAGCCCCGCTCCCGGTGGCGGCTCGTGAACCCGGCCCTCCCGGGGCAGCCCCAAGCTTTGCCAAGAGATTCGGAGCGGGGAAAGCCAGCTAATTTCCAGACGGCCTAGATGGGTTAGGGAAGAGGGGGCCCAAGCGGGGCTGGGCGGGCCTGCGAGCTCCCGCCAAACCAAAATGAAAAAAACGAGGACGCCGCCAAGGCCACCAGCATTGGAGCGGGGTGCTGGGTGTGTGTAGGAGCCACCTCAGCCAAGAGGAGGAGGGGAGGTCCCCTCTGGGTGACCCTGATGTCTGCCAGGCTTCCAGAAACTACAGAGTGACAGACCCAGGATGCGCCCTGAGAGATGCCCCATACCCCCACTTAACATGCTGGGGGGCGGGGTTCAGCCCCCTTTTCCCTCCAGTCTTTCGGACCCCGCCTTAGTCCTGGCCAATGGCGACGGCATAGAGATCCAGTCCCACCAGGAGTCCGATCCCAGTTCTGGATGGAACGAGCAAAGCGTTTTTGCAGCCTTGGAGGCTAGTTCTGTTCTCTCCTGCAGCCTCCAAACCCAGCTCCAACTGGGCCACCCGCTGAGTTTGCACACCCCTCCCACTCTGAGCCTGGAAAGAGGCCTTCCCCAAAGCTCTGTCCCCCCACCCCCACCCCCCAGGGTCCCTGAGACAGCCCACCAGCAGTGCAGCAGGGTGGGGCAGACGGACCAGGAAAGTGGCAAAGACAGGGAATTCTTAGCTGTAGAGAAAGAGCCAGACTTCTAGCCTGGGAGTTGACCTAATGGGAACCATACCAAAGGGTGGGGCCATATCCCTGGCTGTGGGAAATGACTGGGGGCAGGGGGGAGACTAGGCAGCCCCCACAGCCAGGCAGAGGCTCTGCCTCCCTCATTGCCCCCACTTTTTCCCTGGGCCTTCTCTCCCGTGTAGCTGGAACACAACGAGGGGGCAGGGTGATGGGGAACTGCATTTTTTTTTTTACCCTTACCCAGCCCCGGGAGAAGTCAGGGTAGAGTCTGGGCTGCTTGGCCCTGGAGGCAAGTGGAGCTGGGACCCGGGTGAGGGCTCCTGGGGGGCTACCTAGGACACTGCATCTTTTGTGCCTTCTCCCTGCAGCCGACACCCCCACACACTGCTGCTGTGACTCTAAGGCCCTTTGTCTTTCATTGCTTAGTCACCCCCTTTGTCCTCATCTCAGATGGGGGGTGGAGAGGGGCAGTAAGAGTCCTCTGGTGATGGCTCCTCCTGCCCCTGCCCCTTCTGGTCTCCTGTCCTTTGTCTGACTCCTGCAGCCCCAACCCCCTCAGACGCTAGGACCAGAGTCAGGGCGTGTGGTGGGTGATTCGGGAAGTGGTGGGCATCAGGACAGGTATTAGTGACCTGAGCAGGAAGGGAGGGGGAAAGGAAGTATTCTGGTGGATATGATCTGGGAGACAGGAGGTGACAAGGCCACGAGTGGATGGAGGAATGGGGGCGGGGGCAGGTGATCTGCCTCTGGGAAAGGAAAGGGCCTGCTGACTGCATTCTCTTTCCTGGGGATATCCTGGGGAAAGGAGTGGCCATAGCATGAGGTGGGCAGAAATTGCCCCTATTTCTGTACCCTTTACTTCCTTGCCTCCTGAGTCCACCCCCAAGACCTCTTTGCTGAGTTCTCTCTGGTCTAGAACCACTTCCTTCAAATACTACCTCTTCTTCCCCAGGCACTCTCCCCACCCCAAGCACTGGGTTCCCGTTTCTCCCAGTACCCTAATTTCCCTAGATACACAGTGCTGCCTCCACCCTCTCCATGTCCCACGGGGAAGGAGAAAGAAAAGATTACTAGATATTCCAGGAACAATTGCGTTCCCGGGGCAATGAGAGGCCAAAGGAGGGAGCCAGGTGGGGGGATTCCCTAGGATGGAGTGACTGACTTTCGATGCTTCTGGGCTCCTGGGAGAGCAAGCCTTTCTGTGCTGGGGGCTGGCTGACTTGAGGCGAGGGGAGGGTTTAGGGCAGTTGGGAGCGGGCAGGAACAGGGCCAAGAGCCTGGGGGAAGCTACTGGGAGCTGGGCCAGGGAACTGGGGAGTCAGGAAGTGGGGAGGGGGAGCCCTGGGGGGAATGGAGGCGGAATGGCTGTTCCGGGCTTTGGAGGGGGTGGGTAGTGGGTGGGTAGAGGTAACTCAGGAATGGGGGAGCCTGAGGGAGAGAGGGAGTGTTAAAGGAGAGGAGGGGCCACCCTGGATCCTCCTTCTATAAAAGGAAAAGTCCTTAACCTCTCCTGCCTTATCCTCTGCCTGCTCCACATGCCCATTCCAAGCCGACTCATCCTACTTTGGGGCAGTAAATTCCCTGACGGCTGTCTCCTCGCCTGCCCCTTCTCCCTGTGGCCGCCTCTTCCGTCTCCCACTGTTTGTTCCCATTCTGAGCCAAGGCCGGCCACCTCCTTTCTCCGTTCTGCCCTCCTGGTGCTTCCTTACCTGTTCCCCACTGTCCTTCCCCTGGGCAGCTCACTCAGTTGCCTCAGCCCTGGAAACCAGCCTCTAGGGGCAAAGGGCAGCTCAGGAGGGAGCCCTGAGAAAAGGGAGGCCATGCCAGATTAGAGAATGGGAGCACGAATTCTCCCGGGACCATGGCCTTTCTGTACGTGTTGACCAGGCCCTTTCCCTGACTTCCTACCCCTCCTGGGGCTCTGTCCCACCAAAAAGGGAAAGAGACAGCTGAGAGCCGACTGTGGGGTTTGGGGAAAGGCTATGTCATCAGCTGGCCCAGTGCCTGTGATCCATCCGGCTGCTAGAGATTTCCCTCCCCTGGGCAAGTCCCATTTTTTTTTTTAAAGGAAAACAAAAACTAGGATTTTTGGGAAGCAATGAGACACCCATCTCCACCAACCGAGCTCCTGTCTGAATGGCTTATAGCTCAGCCAATCGCGGAAGCTCGGGATGCTTAAAAGAGCTGGCGCGGAGAGAGGCTGGGAAGAACCCGCAGGGAGACCCACAGACACATAGACACGGGAGAGGAGGAGAGACAGAGACAAAGGCACAGAGGCAAAGCCAGACAGTCTGAGGGAGCACAGAAGGAGAAGCCCGAGAAGCTGCAGAAGACACGGGCAGGGAGAGACAAAGACACAGGAGAGGAGGGGGTGTGAGAGGAGAGTTTGGAGGAGCCAGGCGCCTCTCCTAAGCCTGAGGGCCAAGTTTTCTCCGTCTCCTCTGAACGTCCCCGGCCCCTCTGAAAACTCTGCCTCTGACCTTGGCACCAGTCCGAGCCCCCGGGGCTGCAGAGAGGAGCTTTCCAAAGCCAGGGCGGGGAGAACTTGGTGCCCAGACGGCCTCAGTCCCTCCCAGCTGCAGCCACCAAGGCCATGTCCAGGACGGACCGGCATCCCAGGAGGGGCTTGGCGGGGTGCTGGCCGTGGGGAATCCGACCCCGCCTGCCGCTCTCCACTGCACCCATCTCCCGGCTGGTGGGGCGGCTGCCGCTGCTGCCACGGCTGCTACTGCTGGCCTCCCTCCTGCCCTCTGCCCGGCCGGCCAGCCCCCTCCCCCGGGAGGAGGAGATCGTGTTTCCAGAGAAGCTCAATGGCAGCATCCTGCCAGGTGTGAGCACCCCGGCCAGGCTTCTGTACCGCTTGCCAGCTTTCGGGGAGACGCTGCTACTAGAGCTGGAGCAGGACCCCGGCGTGCGGGTCGAGGGGCTGACGGTGCAGTACCTGGGCCAAGCACCTGAGCTGCTGGCAGGAGCAGAGCCGGGCACCTACCTCACCGGCACCATCAACGGAGATCCAGAGTCAGTGGCATCTCTGCACTGGGACGGGGGAGCCCTGTTAGGGGTGCTGCAGTATCGGGGGACCGAGCTCCACATCCAGCCTCTGGAGGGAGGCTCCCCTAACTCTGCCGGGGGGCCCGGGGCTCACAGT
>NW_027529438.1:4079340-4102985 GCF_008692635.1 Crocuta crocuta
GTCTTCCCGCCATGTCTGTCCTACTGACCCCCATTCACGCTCTCTCCACCCACTTCCACTGCTGGCCGCTCTGCTTCTTCCCTGCCTTCTGCCGGCCTCTCCCCTTTCCACCACCAGCCTCCTTTCTTGGGAAGGCTCTGGCTTCTCCCTGCCCCAACCCTCCTCCTGGCCAGACTGCTGATCCCACCCGAGGAGGGTTCTCGGGGTTCTGCGCCGGGCGTGACCTCCCCTCGGGCCACCCCAACCCCGCTTGGCCACAGCACTCTACTGGCACTGTCTCCGGCGCTAAGGCTGTCCTGACGGCCCCTTGGCCTTGATTCTTTCCCGTGCACCAAATTTGATTTTTGCCCCCACCACCAGCTCTAAAGGAGTGAGGTCTGAAGCCCAACGGATTGGCCTCTGGCTTCTGGTGCTGCCTTCACGGCAGTTCTGGCAAAGTTCGAACTAGGGCAGAAGTGGATGAGGAGGAAAGGCGTCCCGTCCCGGACCTGCTCAGTCCCCTTCCCGCACTGGGGACTGACTGCAAGGCCGCCCGAGGCTCCATCCTTCCCTCCCTCCCTCCCTCGCTTTAATCCAGACCAGCCGCTCTCTCCCTCCACACCCGCCACGCTGAGATCTGGCCCCGGCCCTAGCTGCTGACTGAATTGTTCCTCCAACCACACAGGGCAGACACGTTGCAGCCCGGCCCTCCAGCTCCAGTCCTGCGGGCCCCCGCGCACTCAGGCCTGGGGGACCCCAGAGCCCCTCCCAGAGGCAGTCCCAGCTGCCATTCACCTCTGGGGCTCACGCAGCCCTGGGACGTGGCATCCCCATCTCCCCCCCTTCTCAGAATCAACAGCTGATTTCTCAGAGTTACCGCAAAAGCCCTGGGACTTGGGGGGTTGGGGGAGGGCCCAAGCGAGACCCGTCGAGAATCCCGTGGGGCACGTGTGGGGGTATGTGGTGTAGGCCGCTGGCTCTGCGGAGTTCCAGACCCAGGAAGTACGGGAGTGTAGAGGGGGGAAAGGATCCGTGGGCCTGGGAGGCTATTTCAGGATGCGTCCCTCTCTCTTTCCACCCAGCGCTTTGCTTCACTGAGTAGATTCGTGGAGACTCTGGTCGTGGCCGATGACAAGATGGCAGCATTTCACGGCGCGGGGCTGAAGCGCTACCTGCTGACCGTGATGGCAGCCGCGGCCAAGGCCTTCAAGCACCCAAGCATCCGCAACCCTGTCAGCTTGGTGGTGACGCGGCTCGTGATTCTGGGGCCAGGCGAGGAGGGGCCCCAAGTGGGGCCCAGTGCCGCCCAGACCCTGCGCAGCTTCTGCGCCTGGCAGCGAGGGCTCAACACCCCTGAGGACTCGGACCCGGACCACTTTGACACGGCCATTCTGTTCACCCGGCAGGTGAGCCCCCCCACCCCGCTGTCAGCCCCCCAGGCCGCGTGCTGCACAGCTCCCCAAGGAGCAGCACTGCGGAAACAGCAATGTAAATGGCGCCCCGGAGTCACACAACACGGCGCCCTGGCCGCAGCCACACTGCCAACACCTTCCTGGCCCCGACAGGGCTGGGCGCCCAGGGCCCGGGGCCCCCACTAACCTAGGTCTCATCCCGACGGGCCCCAGCGTCTTGGCCCCTCATGAGTCTTCTGTGGGCCCTCTCCGCAGGACCTGTGTGGGGTCTCTACTTGTGACACGCTGGGCATGGCTGATGTGGGCACCGTGTGTGACCCGGCTCGGAGCTGTGCTATCGTGGAGGATGATGGGCTCCAGTCAGCCTTCACTGCTGCTCATGAACTGGGTAATGTGGGGCAGTGGGGCACCCCGGATGAAGGAGAGAGGTAGCAGGGCTGGGGACAGGGGACAGCGAGCTCGCTAGAATGCAAATAGGGGTCACAAGGTCTTCCTTCCTCCACCCTGGCCCGAGGCCCAGGGCCTTTATCCTTCTCTGCTGTGGATGTAGACAAACATTTAGATTTTTCTATTAAGTGAGATAGCGTGTGGAAACTTACTGTGAACTGTGTGTGTGTTTAGAGACGGCACAATATCAAGAGAGATACTATTCATGAGAGTCAGTGACAGAATGTTGGGAATGTTGGCTCCAAGGAAAAGTGGGTAGGGAAGTGCCCTGAGTGTGTTTAGGGGGAAGGGGAGACAGAGCAATGGGAACTCCATACTGAGGAACCCGGAGCACCAGAGGGGGGCGGGGGGGGGCCGCTGTGGGATAGGGAGTGGATCTGACCATCCACAGCCGGAACCAGGTTGATCAGGGGCTTGAAGCCCCCCTGAGGACACAGGGCTGGGACCCTGGGATCCTAAACAGGCCTCTGCTCTCACAGGCCACGTCTTCAACATGCTCCATGACAACTCAAAGCCATGTGTGGGTCTGAATGGGCCCGGCAGTGCCTCGCGCCACGTCATGGCCCCTGTGATGGCTCACGTGGACCCCGAGGAGCCCTGGTCCCCCTGCAGTGCCCGCTTCATCACTGACTTCCTGGACAATGGCTATGGTGAGCAGATGGCTCTCCCCGCTCTCTGTGCAGCGCTGCTCCCCACCCCCACCCCCACCATACTCTCTCTTCTGCTGCGTTCTGCATGGGCCAAGTCGACTCCCTCAAATGTATTTCCTCTGCAGTGTGGGATGGGGTGAGAAATGCTTCTGTCTTTGTGCGGTTCCCACTTCCTCTAGAATAAATAGCACAGCCAAGGGAGGCAACTTTTGGTGCGGTAGAATTAGATCTGACCTTTTAAGGGTCAGCCCCCTTCACCCTAAAGCGGGCTCGCCGTGAAGCGGGGGACTGCCTGTCACTTGAGGGGAGCAAGCGTGGTGGCTGGCTGCTGCCCAGCAGGTAGCTGATGAGAAGCAGACTCCAGAGCGCTGTAGTTGGCTAGAGCAGGTAGGAAGACTTAGTGCTTTGGGCTCCTTTCCTGATGCTGTTCTTTAGATGTGCGGGGACGTGTGACTGCGTCCACGTGGCTGACCTGTGTAACACAGGCGCAGTGATGGTAGCCACCCCGTCGGTTAAACATGAGCGCGTCAGTCTGGCATTTAGCCACCGCTCATCCCATAACAAGCGCCCAGTCGATTGTATCTGCTGCCGCAAGCTTTCTCCAGCCTCGGATTTGGATTCTAGGCTCCCTCAGGCCACAGGGAGTCCAAGCTTTCAGCCAGCACTCTAGAGCGTACCCTGAGCCCACTGCTGACTTCCTATCCCTACCCCCTTCCCAGGGCACTGTCTCCTAGACAAGCCAGAGGCGCCCCTGCATCTGCCCGTGACTTTCCCCGGCAAGGACTATGACGCTGATCGCCAGTGCCAGCTGACCTTCGGGCCTGACTCACGCCATTGTCCGCAGCTGCCGCCGCCCTGTGCTGCCCTCTGGTGCTCTGGCCACCTCAACGGCCATGCCATGTGCCAGACGAAGCATTCCCCCTGGGCGGATGGCACCCCCTGCGGCCCGGCGCAGGCCTGCATGGGTGGCCGCTGCCTCCACGTGGACCAGCTTCAGGACTTCAATGTGAGGGCCCAGGGCAGGGGTGCAGTGGGTTGGGGGGTGGGGGGAAGTGGGCACCCGCCCCGAGCCCAGGACAGCCTACTCATCGCACCTGTCCGGGCCGTGCCTCCGCAGGTCCCGCAGGCTGGCGGCTGGGGTCCCTGGGGATCGTGGGGCGGCTGCTCTCGGAGCTGCGGGGGCGGCGTCCAGTTCTCCTCACGGGACTGCACGCGGCCCGTCCCCCGCAACGGCGGCAAGTACTGTGAGGGCCGCCGGACCCGCTTCCGTTCCTGCAACACCCAGGACTGCCCAACGGGGTCAGGTGAGGAGTGGGAGGGACAGGGGCCTTTAGGCGGGGACGGTAGAGCTGAGGTGGTGGCCCCTTGAGCGGAGGGAGTGTCCCCTGCTGTCGAGGGGAGAGACTTCACCCTTCAGGAACCTTCTCTGGCAGTCTGTGGGCGGAGAGAGGTGCCACGCGGTCTGGAGGTCTGAGAAGCCTAGGTGGAAGGGCTCACATGGGACGTGGTAAGGAGGAAAGGGGACCCTGACCCTCCGTCTTACCCCCACAGCACTGACCTTCCGCGAAGAGCAGTGTGCAGCCTACAACCACCGCACCGACCTCTTCAAGAGCTTTCCGGGGCCCATGGACTGGGTGCCGCGCTACACGGGGGTGGCGCCCCGGGACCAGTGCAAGCTCACCTGCCAGGCCCGTGCGCTGGGCTACTACTATGTGCTGGAGCCACGGGTAAGTGCGCTCACTGCCTTCCCGCCGCCCCCCTACTTTCGGATGAAAGTTCCCCCAGAGCGGCCCCGTTGCTGCTGTTCCCGCAGCCAAGCCGGGCCAGCCTGGGCCCCATCAGACTCAGCTGTCCCTGGGTATTTGGGAAACAAGCCTCACGCTCTAGATGAGTTTCCCGGAGTTTCCTTTCCTCTCCCTTCCCATCTCCCCACGCTCTACTTCGTGAGAAGGGGTGTGGCCTTTTGGGCAAGTCTTTGCCCCCCCCCTTTCCTTGGGCTCCTCTCTGACTTACAGGGGTGGCCGCCTTCAGCTCGCAGATGGCCAGTCCGTCACTGGACGGGCCTTTTGGAGACAGCGGCGCCTAGAGAGTTCTCGGCCCTACCCTGGGGAAAATTCTTGCACGTCGGCCGCCCCCTAGCGTCCACGTGGGGCACTGCCATTGAGGTTTAGGGCTGGCCTTGAGACTCAGACGTGCAGTGTCCCGCAGCGTTGTCTACTTCCCAGCCGGCTAGTCTTTGCACAGTGTCTTCATCCTTCTAAAACCTCAGTGTCCCGTCTCTAGAAACCTCAAATAGTGCTTGTGAGATTTATATTCTTGTTTACAAAGCACTCAGCGCTGTGTCTGACTCGTCGTGAGTATTCTGTAAGTGGTGGGTTTTTGAGTTACTGTTGTCGCTGCGCTGATCACCCCTTACAGCGGCTGGGCTCACGCCACACCCCGTCTCCGTCCCCTCCGACCCAGCCTTCACGATGGGCCCTTCCTGGTGGACTACGGGTCTTGTCAGGCTCACCGGTCCCTGCTGACTTTGCACTGTTCTTGTCAGGTGGTAGACGGGACTCCGTGTTCCCCGGACAGCTCCTCCGTCTGTGTCCAGGGCCGCTGCATCCATGCTGGCTGTGACCGTGTCATTGGCTCCAAAAAGAAGTTTGACAAGTGCATGGTGTGCGGTGGGGATGGCTCTAGCTGCAAAAAGCAGTCTGGCTCCTTCAGAAAATTCAGGTTCATCCACTGTTTATTTCCTCCCCTCTGGCCCCTGGGGACGCAAGGGTGAACTTAACGGGCTTCTCCTCCCAAAGAGCTTACTGTCTGGTGGGGGAGACAGATGAGTAACCAGGCATGGAGCACAGTGTCGCACCTGTTCCACAGGTGGCAGCCTGGGCTGCCGTCGGGGCCCTGGCTGGCATCAGGGAAGGCTTCCCCAGGAGGTGACTTGCTCCTGGAGGGAGAGTGGGAATTGGAGCAGCATCAAAGCGGTGGGCTTCGAAGGCCCCCTCCGTGAGGGGGCACCAGATGCAAAGGTCTAGAGAGAAGAGGGAGGCGGGCACACTTGTATGTAGCTCAGATCTGCAGCTCTGTGAGACTCTCCGGTCTCAGCTCTGGGCAGGCTCCTTACACAGTTTTAGGGGGACAGCCCTCTTCACCCGCGCAGTCGCACCGACGGCCGTACAAACACCGCTCAGAAAGGCTGGAGGGATGCGGGAAGATGTTGAGCTCTCCCGTCTCTTCCTTCCACGCAGGTACGGGTACAACAACGTGGTCACTATCCCCGCGGGGGCCACTCACATCCTCGTCCGGCAGCAGGGCCCCCCCGGTCTCCGGAGCCTCTACCTGGCCCTGAAACTGCAGGACGGCTCCTACGCCCTCAACGGTGAATACACGCTGATGCCCTCTCCCACGGACGTGGTGCTGCCCGGGGCCGTCAGTCTGCGCTACAGCGGGGCCACCGCAGCCTCTGAGACGCTGTCGGGCCACGGGCCGCTGGCCCAGCCCTTAACGCTGCAGGTCCTGGTGGCCGGCAACCCCCAGAACGCTCGCCTCCGGTACAGCTTCTTTGTGCCCCAGCCGGCCCCTTCCACGCCGCACCCCGCGCCCCAGGACTGGCTGCACCGCAAGGCACAGATCCTGGAGATTCTGCGGCGGCGCCCCTGGGCCGGCAGGAAATAACCTCATCGTCCCCGCTGCCCTCTGTGGGCACCGGGGCCTCGGACTGATTGGGAGAGAGAGGGGGCCTCTGTGGCAGCCTGTGAGGCCTGCCCTCCTCCCCTGCCCTGATGCGCAGGCTGGCCCTGCCCTGGTGTCCTGCCCTGGACGGCAGTGACGGGTGGTGGATGGCAGGGGCTGGGGACAGTCCCCCCATCGAAACTGCCCCCCTCCACCCTGCTGGTCACAGGAGGGAGGGGGAAGCCGGGGGCGGCAGTTGTATTTATTTAGTATTTATTCACTTTTATTTAGCACCAGGGAAAGGGATGAGGGCTAGGGTCCTGGGCAAACTGACTTCCGCCCCTCATAACCCTCACCCCGGCTAGGAAATCCAGGGTGGTGGTGATAGGCATAAGTGCTCTGTGTGTGTGTGTGCGCGCGCGCGTGTGTGTGTGTGTGCGTGTGTGCACGTGTGCGTGCGTGTGCACGTGTTCACGTATAAGGTACATCCTGCCCTGCTTTCTTCTCCCGGAATTTTTTTTGGGAGAGGAAGAGACGAGGGGAGGATAGGCCTTCAGGGAGTAAGGGATTCTCATATTTTTAAAATATATATTGAATTCTGCTATTTATGTGCTCCTTTGGGAGTCAGACAGACGTGGGCTTGCACCCTGGCTCCACACCTCTGAACGTTGTTTCCTCAGTTGCCAATAATAATACCTCCCTTGGAAGTTGTTGTGAGGACTAAGTCATGTAAATAAAGATCTAGCATAAAGCTTGGCGCTGGGTTAAGTGCTCCGCAGTGGTGCCCACTGCTGCGCCAGTCAGTGTCGCCAGTCAGTGTCGCCGCCTCTCTGCCTGCCTCCAGTGCCCGGGGGCTTGAAGGTGGCGGAGACCACATCAGCGGTGCCCACCCTCGGGCCCCAGGCCACGCTACTCTGGTGGGCAGAAAGCAGTCTGGATCTCTGGTCGCTGGAGAAGCCCAGTCAATGGAGACTAGTAAACACTTGGCCCCAGGCACACTTGATCAGAAGAAGGCGAGAAGGTGCAAAGAAAACAAGAACCACTCTCTCCACACAGACAGGCACTTAGAATTAAGAGGCCCCAGTTGGGTCTGGTGGGGACGCCGTTGTAGGAAGAGCACTGGAGACGGAGTCCGTGGGTCTGAATGTGCGCTGGGGTTCAGTGCCTTACTAGCTAGTGGTGGGGAAGTCGCGGATGCTGAGCCTTTCCGAGGCTCACGCGTGTCACGTCCCCACCCGGTTGTTCTGGAAACAAATGATAACAATAGTTTCAAAACAGTAAAGGCTGAACCAGGTGAGAGGTTACCCTTATGACTACCGAGCGATTAGGACTGGGGCCCCCAGAATCAGCTGGAGTAAACACAGCAGACTTCTCTGAAGATGTGAGGGTAGAACAGAATTTAATAAAGAGAGCAAGGCATAGTTTGGTAAGGGAGAGTCCAGAGGGCAAGAAGAATGGCGGGGAGGCGGGTCTGGGGGGCGGGTATCCAGGTGTTCCCTGGAGGCAGACCACTTGAGGGGCATAGGGTACCAGACATAACTCTACTTTTCCTTCTGAGCAGGTGACCTCGCTTAAGAAAGAATCTGGGCACCCCTGTGTGTGTCGTGAAGGACACAGGGTTGGAAAAGGGCGGAGGGTGGATCCTGTAAGAATGGCAGCAGCGAGACTGCTAGGGACCTGGGAAGGGACTGGATGCGGAGGCGAGGGGGGAACCCTGGTGAAAGAAGCCCCTGAAGTGGGGGTGGAAGAGGGAAGGTTGGGGAAGGAGATGTGCTTCCCTCTGCCCTGCACTGCTCGGGGTATGGCGTGGGGCTGGGGGCTGGGGCCGGCCATGGACATGGTGGTGGTTGCGTGTGATGTGCTCCCTGGGGCCGAGTTTTGCTCACCAAGTTCTGTACCAGGCAGTGCCTTACGCAGCACCCCGTACCTTATACCGCCCAGCTCGGCACCTCCTCCCCCGGCAGCAGCCGGAACTGGGCCTCCACCCTCACTTCTCCCTGGTGTGCCTTCCCTAACTCCCCCCACCCCCCATCGTACTTAGCTCCTGGCTCTCCCTCCCTTCTTTCTTCCACCCATACTGGAGGAGGTATAAACAGGAGACTGAGACAAGGTCAGAGTGATCTTCAGCCGTGTCACGTAGTTAGCAAAGTGGGACCACGGACGCAAAGGTTACAGATCTTAGTCCTACGCGCTCACAGTGCCATAGGCAGAGCTCTGTGCGAAGTCCACGCGAGGCCCAAACACAAACGGTGCGTGACCGAAGGGGCTCTCTGCTTCGGGCCCAGGGTGCCTGCTGCCCACCCCCCCAAACAGAAACGAAGGGATGATACACTGCGTCGTAAGGGCCAGATAAACCATACAGAGACCGAGCCCAGGCTCAATGGGCTGTGAGGATTAAGGAGGGGGAGTCTCAGGCTGGGCGGATCATGCTGATGCCTTCTCCCTTTCCATAGTGCTCATGCTACTTCGTACTTTGTAAATCACCTTCATACGTGGGATCTAAACAGGAAGCTCTTCCCTCACTGAGTAAGGTTCTGACTGGCATAAAGAAATGTTTCCCAGGGGGCGCATGGATGTCTCAGTCGGTTGAGCGTCTGACTCCGACTCAGGTCCGTGATCTTGTGGTTTGTGAGTTCGAGCCCCGCATCGGGCTTGCTGCTGTCCGCACAGACCGTGGAGCCTGCTTCGGATCCTCTGTCCCACCCCTCCCCGGCTTGTTCTCTCTTTCTCAAAAATAAATAAAACATTAAAAAAAATTTTTTTTTAATTTACGAAATTTTTCCCAGAAAGGGAATGCGTTTAGTGGCCACGTCTGTGATTGGGTGGGCGCGAAGGAGGAAGACTAAGAGAACCAGGTCCTCAAGAGCTCTCAAAGAGAAGTAAAGGGCATCACAGTCCTCAATCCCTGGCGAGACCTGACCCCTTTCTGGAACACTCTTCTCCGTACCACCCTTCCCATACCTTGGCAATGGACTCCGCCTAATGCCCCCCTCAGGGGTCCAATAAGTTCTTGCCAAGCATGGGGGGGATTCATACCTTCTTGGAAGAGCCAGGATGAACTCTTGTCTCTCCAGTCTGCCTACTTACAGTCTTCTTGGGCCTGTGCTGGGGTGTGGGCGAGTAATCAGGAGGAGAAACAGGAATAACAGGAAGTTGTGTTATGAACACTGAGACAGTTCAAGCATCTGGTCTTAGAGGGGAAAAGAGAGAGCAACAATGAGCAGAAGAAAGGGGTCCGTGACTGCGAGGGGACAGCAGCGAGTGCCCCATCCCTGGAGAAGTTCAAGCAGCACTCGGACAACCACTTTATAGGATGGTAAGCATTGTGCGTGTGTGTTTGGGGTGGGGGTGGGGGGATGTTGAACAATAACTGTGAGCCGAGCCAGTTTCTTAAGGCTCTTTCTGCTCCTCAGATTCTCCACTTCTGTGTTAAAGCAGAGGAAATCTGGGCATCGGTCCAGACACGAGTTTTGTGGTGGGGGTGGGAAAGCCAGGTTTCTTGGATGGGCGGCTCACACCCGCTTCTAGTCCGTCCCCAGCCCTGCTTCTTTAATCCTCACGTAGTAGTACGGTATCTCACCTTCTAAAATACCAGATTGACAGTAAGTGACAAAACCCAGCAGCTCATTGGTCAGGCCTTGTGGGGGAAGAAAGGGGACGAAAGTGGAATTCAATGTATTAACATTTTATTGGCTAAAAGGATGCTTCTGAACCAATTGAATACTTTCCCCATTGACTGTTGCTAGAGGGGTAAGCCAAAATCAGCAGCAGCAAGGCTCAACCAGCTGACAGCTGAGGGAAACCACCAGTTCTAAAAATGCTCAGAGGAAGGCCAAGGGGGGGGGGAGTAAGGGAGGGAGGTAGGAGGTGGTGTCAGAGGGGAATTACTGAACAATTTCCCCAGAAAGGACCTCATATAGGGACAGGCCCAGAGGACTTAAGTAGCCTTCCGAAGGAAAGGGAGGAGAGGAAACGTGTTTAAGACATCCCTCAAGGTGTTTGGGAAACTAGCAACTGGCCCTACAAACCCAGTAACACACCAGCACACAAACAGTGACACATCCTGAGGTTGGCCTGTCCAATGTCACAGAGATGTACCAGCACATTCTCTCGGTAATGTGGATGTGTAGAAGCACTGAGAAGCCGCAAATATGAGAATTTTGGTCTGAAAGTGGGTCAGAGGAACAGAGGGAAATATATTAATTGAAATACAGCTTCCTAAGGAGAGTTGACTGTTGGTCTCATTCGTTTGTTCGATAAATAAGCCATTGGATTATAAACTGGAGTCAAACTCATGCTCTCACGGTGTCTGGAAAGCACACAGATATCTGGAGTCCGACTGAATCTAAGCTTTGCTACTTACATGTAATGATGTGATCTTAAATTCCTTGATCTCTGTGGCCCTCAGTTTCTTGATCTGTAAAATGGGTATTACTACTACTTGCCTTATGGAGAGGTGGTCATAACTTAAGAATATAATGGTGTAGGGGTGCCTGAGAGGCTCAGTCATTAAGCGTTTGAATCAATTTCAGCTCAGGTCATGTGGGTTCGAGTCCTGCCTGGGATTCTCCCTCTCCCTCTCTCTCTGCTCCTCCCTTGCTCACTCACGTACTCTCTCTGTCTCAAAAAGAAACATTAAAAAAAAAAAAATATATATATATATATATATATATATATATATATANGTGTTGCGGCCCATGTCTGGGTATCTGGCTTCTAGAAAATGTCGATACATGCTGATTCTCTTCCCCTCAAATCTCTTCCTTTGCCTGCCCCCCTTCCCACTCCTTCACTAGCATGAGAAAGTAAGTATATCAAGGAACTGTCTAGGTTAGATCTAAGATGGGCTATTTTGTAGGATTTGTGCTACAAGTTCTGAGTTACGTTCAGGGGATGATAAGAGGGAAGACATGATCCCTGTCCTCAGAGTTCACAGTCTGGTGGCTGAGACAGTAAAGTAAGACCAAGATGCCAGCCCCACGTGACAGATCGCCTGACAGATGGGGGGCACCGAGTATAGAGTGTGGGGTCACAAGTATTCCCGGAGGAGGTGTCTGCCTCCCCTTCTAGAAGAAGGCTGTGAGGCTGCAGGGCCCCGAAGGAGAGTAGGATGGTGCTGGGGGAAGAAAGAATTTCTGCTGGCGAGGGGGCAGCTCGAGGGTTCTTCTCTGTTCTGCAGAATGAAAGAGAAGTAAAGCGAACAGCTTTGAAGCTGGAGCAGAATCTTGTAAGGAGCGAGTAGGGCTGGACGGGGTAGGTCTGGGGGGACACGTGGAATGGGAGAGGGAGGATTTTAAAGACATTGGGCCGTGCAGTAAAATGAGCTCCTGCTCCATGTGCTGTCTCCCGATGCCTCTGATGTTTCCTTGAGAAACTAGAGATGTAAATTCCTTTAAATTAATTTCAAATACTAGACTGCATTTCTTCTATTGCATGTGTGTCATGACTGGGCCACTACGGGCCCCAGGATTTTTAAATTTTTATTATTATTATTTTTTAAAAATATTTATTCATTTTTGAGAGACAGACAGAGTGCAAATAGAGGAGTATCGGAGAGAGAGGGAGACACAGAATCCAAAGCAGGCTCCAGGCTCTCAGCTGTCAGCACAGAGCCCACCGAGGGGCTCGAACCCACGAACCATGAGATCATGACCTGAGCTGGAGTCGGAATCATAACCGACTGAGCCACTCTTCCACCCCTATTATTATTTTTGAAGTTTATTTATTTATTTTGAGAGAGACAGAGACTATGTGAGTCGGGGAGGGACAGAGAGAGAGGAGACAGAGAATCCCAAGCAGGCTCCACACTGTCAGCACAGAGCCCCACACGGGGCTCAAACTCATGAAACCCTGAGATCATGACCTGAGCTGAAACCAAGAATAGGATGCTTAACTGACTGAGCCCCCCAGGATTTATTCAGAACATAGGAAGACAGGATATTGGGGTAGAAACCAGCATATCAGAATTTAAGTTTTCGGAGCTGTAGCAGTTCTAGGTGATGACCAAGTCCGGAGTGTGGCCAGGGTGAAATGGAAGAGAGGTGCAAGCTCTTGACAATGAAGCTTGCACATGAATGCAGGGGAACTGTAGCAGATGGCAGGTGGAGACACGGGATAGAAGACCAAGGTCAGTTTTTCAAGAACTGAATGCCGTGGAGGAGCAGAGGCTCAGGGGAAGGTCCTCTGAGTGAACCACATTTCCACTTTCCCTAGGAGTCTGTCTTTTCCACTACACAGTGAGCTCCTTAAAAAATCAGGGATTTTACTCTATTCCTACTTTGTGCTCAGAACTCAGATATATACTGAATATCTACTTCTGCTGGCATTATTGCATAGTTCACAATATCACAAAACCCTTTAAGATGGGGTTCATTTTACAGATGAAACCTAGAAAGTGTATCGTTCAACATCACGTAGCCAGTGTGTGTGTGTGATCGAAAGCTGATGATTATGCTGAAACCCACCACGATCTCATTTTGAACCTCCACAGGCATCTCCAATTCATTAAGTCCAAAGTTTAACTTGTCATCTCTACTGTTCGGCCCAAATGTGCTTCTTCTAAGTTTTGCTTCTTACTGAATGATATCGCCATCCACCCAGCAGTCCACATCAGGAATCGCCTGGGTGGCTCAGCCAGTTGAGCGTGCGACTCTTGGCTTCAGCTCAGGTCGTGTAATCTCTCTCAAGATAAATAAATAACATTTTTTTAAATGCAGTTTTCAGAAAAAGGTAAAATGACTGTCACGCTGCTAAAGAAACAATTCTTTTGACGACACTTGTTCAAAGGGTAAGGAAGACTTTTTTCGGGACTATTGTGGTAAGTGTAAAGATTAATCCCGCCAGAGAGAGGTTGGGCTCCACTCTGAGTACAATCAGGACAAGAGGGTATTTATAGCCAATGAGAAGAATGAGAGGGTCAGTGGATGGAAAATTAAACCCGGGAGGAGGAGATTCTGGCTAAAGTGACTTAGCAGGATTCTGGCTGAAAGTGGCTAGTGGTCCAAGGATGAGGCCTCTTTTCAAAGACTGACTGAAGTTTGGTCAAGGAGAGTTTTTGTCAATATCCAAATAAAAATAAACATGTGTTAAAGATTTTATTTAACACATGAGGGAACTGGCAGATGTTATAGCTGGTTTAAAAGAAAATCTAAAGAACAGACACATTTACAGATCAAGAATACAGAAATGAATATGAAAATGGAGGCGGAAACTGTTTGTTTTGTATAATGTGGGGAACAGGGGGTCAATTGAACCTCGGTATTGGGACAAAATTAGCATTTTGATCAGTTACCTACAGAGAGTTGTAAAAACAGTTCCCACGGAAACAGAATCTCCTAAGGCAGCCGGATCATCACTTCTGGGAAGTCTTTCCGAGACTCTGCGTGTGAATGGGTTGCAATTTCTGGGCGGTCATGTTGATCACACTATATTGTTTATATCCCTCCCTTCCTCCCATACAGGCTCACAAGAGCATGAGCTTTTTGAGGCAGACACTGTGACTTGATTCCAAGTTTCCTGGCTGTGAACATCAGCTTCTAACGAACACAGCCCGCTAAGAGGGTAGTGGCAGCCACAAGATAAACATATTGGGTACTAAGGGAGCCTCCATTATACTCTAATAGCTGGGAAAATGTAATTTTAAATTAAATCGGACGCTGCCCTTCCCTCCTCTCTCAATGTTTCCTTGTTTTATTAACTAACCGTTTCTGTTTCAAGGTCTGCTGGGCACCCTGGGTATACAAAAATGCGCCTGAGCAATCGCAACGATATACCCTGAGCAAGAAACAACTGTGATACTAAGTGGCACTAAGTTTCAGGGGCGCCACGGACACGCCGGGAAGGGGCTGGCCCGCGGGGACAGGTCTCGGGACGCGCCAGAAAGTGTCGTACTGGCCTCTGGGTCAGGCTCGGCCCTGCAAGAGAGCCCAGGTTTGAGCTGATGGTCTTGCCAGTCTGAGCGGTGGGAAATGGCATCCGGTCCGGAGCGCGTCCAGAAGGGAGAGCCCCCGCCGGCTCCCGGACCCCTCCAGCCCCGCCCACCTGCGCTCCGGCCTCTGTCCCAGCGCCCCGCCTGCCCGGTGGGCTCCGCCCAGGCCCCGCCCATGACGCCAGGCCCCGCCCCGTGACGCTAGGCCCCGCCCAGCGGCGCCCGCTTCCAAGATGGCGGCGGCGATGCCTGCCAGGCTGTCCCGGTGGCGGTGACGACGGGAAGCCGGAGAGCAGGTATGTGGGCTGGGGATGATGGGGTGAGAGGCCCGGGAGAAAGGCTCGGACGACTGGCAGGTTGAGAAGTTTGGGGGAAAGGTTGGAGACCAGCTTGAGCAGGGAGGGGGTCCCGGCTGGACATCGGGCAGAGGCCGGTGGGCTCACGTTGCAAATGAAAGAGGAGGTTGGGGTGGGATGGGGGTGCGCGGGAAGAACTGGTCTGTGACCCTCTGAAGAGCGCTGACCACGCCCCTTAGGTGAGCCAGCCCAGGTACCCCCGCCAGGTTCTGCCCAGCCCTCCCTCCCCCTGCCTCACTTTTAGCCGTAACCCTCCTCCCCACCCCCGCTGGGACCGGGACCGGGTCGAAACGGTAGAGGACGCCACCCCCACTCTCCTCCCCGCCGCGCTCCTGGGCTGTTTGCTTGCAGCTCCCAGGTGGTCACGCTCTCTGCACCTGCGGAGCTAGCTCCCAGGCACTTGAAGAACGGAAAGGAGCCTGTTTCCTACTCCGCCCTTGGTTCTCCTGAGGCCACTCCACAGCCCTGTCGTGACTGACTCACCCCTTGGCGAAAATAATGTCTCCATTAGCTGCCCTGTCCCTACTCCCCAAACAGGTTGGTCCTGTTGGGGTGGGGTATGGTTAAGTAAGCGTGAACCCGGCACTCTGGGGCAGCCGGGGCAGAGGCCGGGGACCTAGCTTCTCTGGCTCCTCCCCTTTTCTTTCCAGCCACTTGCCCTCACTTCCCCCGCTGGGGAAACCAGATTCACCCTGGTGTTGATCTCTGCCCCTCTGGGTGGGTGGTTATCCTTGACCACTTGTGTTACAGCTGGCCCCAGGATCGCTGTCGGAGCGCCGGATGGAGCCCTTCTGTGTCCTCTGTGACATTTCCAATTTTAGATAATGCCTCACATCTCTGCCCCGCCGGGACCCCCCGAGGCCCCCATGATCCCGGAGAAGACCGCTTGAACCTAGGTGAGTCCGTCCCTCTCTAAAATTGGAAGGGGGGCTCTCCAGGGACTCCCTTGGAAATGGACATGGGACCTGAATGATGTAAGCATTCTTGGGGGTGGGGACCGAGAGTAGTTGGCTGAGCGGTTCTGGGAGGAGGTGGAGGAGAGCGAAACTTGGGCTGGAAGCAGGTGTTGGGGCTGCTGGTGGTTACATTCTGTTTCTTCTCTGCGCCTGACTGTACACCTGTGTGCTCCCTTCTGTGATTTTGTCCTTTATCTCTTCTTCCTCTTAACTCTTGGCACCACCTTCCTTCTCAACTTATGATCTCTCTGCTGGCTTGCTCGTTGCCAGAACTGTCCTCTCTCCCTCCTCAGACCTCACCCCAGGATGCTGCGGAGGCTGCTGGAGCGGCCCTGCACACTGGCCCTGCTTGTGGGCTCCCAGCTGGCTGTCATGATGTACCTGTCCCTGGGGGGCTTCCGAAGCCTCAGCACCCTATTTGGCCGCGAGCAGGGGCCGACATTTGACTATTCTCATCCCCATGATGTCTACAGTAACCTCAGTCACCTGCCCGGGGCCCCCGTTGCCCCAGGGGGCCCTCCAGCTCCTCAAGGTCTGCCCTACTGTCCAGAAAGATCTCCTCTCTTAGGTGAGTGCAGAGTGGAGGAGGAAGAAAAGGGAAGGCCAAGGTGTGGGGACAGAGCTAGGGCGGCAGGAGACGGACTTGGACTGTGTGGAAGTAACTGGAAGGTGGGCTGAGGTGGAGGTGGAGCCCACTCTGAATTTGGACTTTAGATTGGGCTCCCGGATTGAGCCCCAGCTTTCCACTGCCTGGCCGTTTGTGTGCTCTTCCTGCCCTGGGCGAGGAATTGCTTCCTTTGTGGGTGAGCTCTGCTTTAGTTACTTGGAAGTCCTGTTTTTCTCCATCTCCTCACTGGAGCCTCCAGCCTGGCGAGGCGGGAGAGAGTGATGGAAGCCTAAAGTGAGGTAGGCTAGGTAAGGAGCCCGTGCCTTTCAGACTTTGGATAGCTGTTTCCCGATGACGGGAAATGCAAAAGCCTTGTGAGGTTTGTAGGGAGCCCTTGGGAAAGCTGAGCCCCAGAACCAGACTTCCAGGGCCGGCCCGCGGTGTTCCTGNGGGTCCTTCTTTTCTTACTGCCCCTCTAATCCCTGACCTTGCCGTTCCCTCCCCACAGTGGGGCCCGTGTCCGTGTCCTTTAGCCCAGTGCCGTCGCTGGCAGAGATTGTGGAGAGGAACCCCCGAGTGGAAGTGGGGGGCCGGTACCGGCCCGCAGGGTGTGAGGCCCGCTCCCGGACAGCCATCATCGTGCCCCACCGTGCCCGGGAGCACCACCTGCGCCTGCTGCTCTACCACCTACACCCCTTCCTGCAGCGCCAGCAGCTCGCGTACGGCATCTACGTCATCCACCAGGTACTCCCAGGCTCCGCCCTCCTCCCTCCTGTAAGGAAGCCCAGAGTCCGAGCCACTCCCCTCCCACATAGCAGGTCCCTGGAATGATCTTGAGAGGGTCAGACTGTTGAAGGCGGGGAAGGCCCCGGCACCGGCTTGTCAGCCCCGCAAGCCCCCTCATTCTGTGTAGGGCCTTATTCCCTTTGTCCTCTACGCTCCACGATTTTTCCTGTGTTGAATTTGCAATGGTGCAAATTTGGAACTGGCCAGATTTGGGCTAAAATTAGTCCTGCCCTTTGTCCCACATGTGACCTTGAACAAGATTCTTAACCCCCTAAAATGAGGCAGAGAGTGAAAACTAGTAGACATCTGCTTTCCGTGGCTATGGTTGTCAGGATCAAATGCTGAGCAGTGGCATGTAAGTATCACACACGGGCTGAGGCTCAAAAACTAGTGGCTGAATGAAAACTGAAAGTTGTCTTTCTCTCCATTCTCCTTGCCACCCCCCCCGCCCCCGCCTGCTTTGATCCCCCTCCTTTCACGCCTGTACTTCGGCCCCTCTTCTCCATGCCGCCTGCAGACATGGTCGGGTTCTCCTCCATTACCTTCCAGGCTGGCAATGGGACCTTTAACAGGGCCAAGCTGCTGAACGTTGGCGTGCGGGAGGCCCTGCGTGACGAGGAATGGGACTGCCTCTTCCTGCACGACGTGGACCTGCTGCCCGAGAACGACCACAACCTGTACGTGTGTGACCCCCGGGGACCCCGGCATGTCGCTGTCGCCATGAACAAGTTTGGATACAGGTAGAGGGCACGAGAGGGTGCCGGGAAGTAGGGAGCCCTACTGTCCATGGGAAGGAGAGCCAAGGGGGTGTGGGTGGGGATGGATGTCTCCCCCAGAGACTTGTGGATTCCAGGCACCTTTCTCCCCCCAGCCTCCCGTACCCCCAGTACTTCGGAGGAGTCTCGGCGCTCACCCCTGACCAGTACCTGAAGATGAATGGCTTCCCCAATGAATACTGGGGCTGGGGCGGTGAGGATGACGACATTGCTACCAGGTCAGACTTCCTGCCACCCCTCCCCACCCCCGCCTCAGCCTGGGGGCCTGTCCTCCGGGACCACGCCTGCCTCTAACCCTTTCACACCAGCCTCTAGGAGGCTGGACCTGCACTGGGCCTGTCCCTCTCCTTCAGCTTTTTCCCCCAGTTCGGGCTTTGCATGGGCTGTGCATGCTGTTCCTATTCTGTCACCACCACACACACACACCCCTCCCCCTCATCCCGGTCTCCTAAGTCCTGATGAGTTATGTTTCTGGGAGAGACGACGGGATCCGTAGGCTAGAGTATCATGGAATTCCAGAGGCGGAAGACGGCCGAGCAACACTTCAGTCCTGCCTCCTGCTAGGCTTGCACCCAGGCCACTGTCTGGGGCAGGGGAGGAGGGGCTCTGCTCCATATAGCCCAGAATCGCTTCTTTGGTTGGAGTCTGTGTCTTTGGCTCGATGCCAGCTCATTTTTAGCATGTGAAACATTTTGACCTTCAGCCTCACCTGACCCAGTTTCGTATCTGTGGTGTGAGGATTTGGGCTTGCTCTGCTAGACCCACTGCGTCCCTCCCCCTTGTCCCCTCCGGGATGAGCTCTCTGAAGTCGTGTCCTCTGTGTGTGTGTGTGAAGGACCCAGCAGTTTCTAAACGTACTATCCTTCCAGTACCTTCCTGGGCCTCTAGGGACCTAGAGGTCTCGCTCCTGTGTGTCTGAGTTGGGGTTTGTTTCTTTCCGGGTCCCAGCTACTTGGTTCCGTTCTTTTCCTAACGTTGGAGACAGGTGGAGGGGGCGGGGTGGGGGAGTTGAGGCAGCTCAGCCACCGTCCCAGGTGAGAGATGCTGAGCTTGGGTCCGCAACTCTCGGTCTTGTCCTGTTCTTTTGATCAAAGGGCTCCTCTCCCTACCTGGCCCTTCCCAGGAAACAAAGGTGGGAGGTGCAACAGGCCCTCTGCTGGTTGTTGAACAGGCTCCGGGGTTTGGGTCCATGGGCAGCAGCCCCTGAGCATTCAGACACATCCGGCTTCTACGTTCTTTTGTGCCATTTCCTTCTTTCTGTTTGAATTTCCCTCCTCTTCCGGTACGTGGCACTTTGTTGCCTAACCAGTAAGAGTGGCTCTTTGCGTAAGAAACTCAGAACCGCTTCCTTGCTGGCCGTACGTAGCTCTTGGTGCTCTGTCAGGAGCTTTCCTCCACGGCGCCCTCACTCTTCCCATAGGGTACGTCTGGCTGGGATGAAGATCTCGCGCCCCCCAACATCTGTCGGGCACTATAAGATGGTGAAGCACCGAGGTGATAAGGGCAACGAGGAGAATCCCCACAGGTAGGGAGGACTGCCCGGGAACGGTTACTGGGTCCTCAGGCTTCTGCATCGTGGCCAGGAAACTCTCAAGCGGTCCCTAGGGTCCCGGCCGTTTCTTTCTGGGCCTTAGTTCTCCAACCTCTGACCCTCAGATTTGACCTCCTGGTCCGTACCCAGAATTCTTGGACGCAAGATGGGATGAACTCACTGACGTACCGACTGCTGGCTCGAGAGCTGGGCCCTCTCTATACCAACATCACAGCAGACATTGGAACTGATCCTCGGGGTCCCCGGACTCCCTCTGGTCCCCGTTACCCACCTGGTTCCTCCCAGGCCTTCCGTCAGGAGATGCTGCAGCGCCGGCCCCCGGCCCGGCCCGGCCCTCTGCCCACTGCCAACCACACAGCCCCCCAGGGCTCACACTGACTCCTTCCCGCCCACCTCAATCATGAACCTGAATCTGAGGGGCTGTGCTCTCCCCGCCCTCAGCTCCTCACTGCTCTCCGAGGGGAGGTGGGGGGACGGAACTCCAGTGCTGTGCTGGAGACCAGGGCCTCTCTTCACTGCTGGACTGGAGCTGGGCTCCTTAGACCTGGGGGGGGGGTCCCTCTTTCTAGGGCCACCCGCCAGGGCTTATGACTGTGAATCCTTGATGTCATGATTTTATGTGATGACTCCTGAGAGTCCCTGGCCCCTGGGGGTAAGAGCAGGGCTGGACCCCAAGTCCCTTCCTCTTCCATGGGGAGAAGAGTGATCCGGCTTTTCCTGGGACCTCTGTGAATATTTATTCTATTTATGGTCGAGGAAGTATGTTTGGTGAAGGAAGCCCCTCCGTGGGGCCCTTCTGTCAGTGCTGGACCTTCCATGGACCTGGCTCAGGGGGCTGGGATTTTGATATATTTTCTAATAAAGGACTTTGTCTTGCCTCTGCCCATGCTCGCTATATCCCAGGCACCTTGTGCCTGTCTTTGCGCCCTCCCCCCCCCCCCCCCCCCCCCCCCNCAGAACCACCCAGATCCAGGGAAGCTCCAGCGACTTTTATTTTCGTGGGTCAAGAACTGCCACCAGCAAGGCCAGGAGGCGGTGGGCGCTGGGGGTCAGCTGTCTGGTTCCGAGCCCAGGACCCGGGCTGCCGCCTGGCGCCCACTCTCTATACAGTCATTGACGGCAACACCCTCATAGGAGGCTCCGGCCAGAGTCAAGGGCAGCCTCTGAGAAGCCAGGAATTGTGTAGCTGCCTCTGGAAGGAAGAGATGGCAGGGCAGTGAGAGCTGGGGGCCCGGCTTCCCTGCCCTCCTCAGCGCGGTCGCTCTCCCAACTCACCCAGTTTTTGCCAGTGGCCTAGTGTGTACTGGGGGATGCAGTTCTGGGGAGAGAAGGGGGGATACAGGGAAACTGTTGATGCCCAAAGCCGAGCAGATGACGACAAACAGCCCAGTACCTGCCCTCAGTGGGAGTCAAGGTACGTTCACCCCACTCACCTTGTGGAGATGGACCAAGCAGTGGCTTGGTGGCTCCTTCAGCCCCAACTGGGTGGCAGCTGCTTCCTGGGCCTGCTGTTGGAGCAGCTCCTGAGATAGGCCAGCGCCCCTGGCTTCCAGCGTCTGTAACCAGGACCCCCCCAGCATCACCTAGGGAGAGACCAGGGCACTGAGCGGCCTGGCCTGACCCGTGCTGGGTACGGGAGCCGTCCGGAAACCCCCCCGCTGCCGCTTCTCACAGTCACTCGGAGGCCGGGGGGGCTTCCGTCCTGCTCAGGGAAAGCCACTGAGTCATAAACGATTCCCAGGACACCTGGGTCTTCTGAGGACGGCACCAGATGTCCGAATCCCTGGAGAGAGGAGCACACTGGGTCAGGAGGGAAAGGTTCCGGTCGAGCCCACGCCTCACGTTCCCGTGTCACAGCTACCTGCACAGGCAGCCGCGCTCCTCGGTACTGCAGATTCACCACAGCCACAGACACCGCGGGGATGGCGCGCAGGGCCCGGGCCAGAGGCGCAGCCTCCGCAGGGAGCAGCGTGCTGAGCACTGGGGGGGAGCAGGCGGAGGCCCGCGTCAGGAGGCCTTCACGCCAGTCTCACCCGCCCTCCCCAGGGTGAGACTCCCACAGGGATGACCGGCTCAAGGGCACGGGATGGTCCTGTGGGTCCCGGACGCTACACTTTGCGCCACTCCCGCCGGGGAAGGGGACGGTGGTGACCCCGTTACCTGAAGCTGGAAGTGCACTGATAACGTGGTCAGCGTCCAGGCTCCCGTCCCCTAGAGACACCTGACAGGACGAAAACACTGGAGTGACAGACAGAACGGGAATGTTGCCTCAGCGTCCCAGGCACCAAACTGGCAGGAGAGACTGCGTCCCCCCACCCCCATTACTGCAGGAAGTGGGCCAGCCAGCAGTCAGCGTGGCCTCTCTGAAAGGTGCGGTGGAGCCGGGCTGGCCCTTCCCCTCTCTGAGCCACGTATAAGCACCGCTTCTGCCCACAGCTGGATCAAGCAGGTCTTGGAAGAAGGTCTACAAATAAAGTCTAAGACCCTAGGGTAGCCCACACCTAAATAGCATCTAGGAAAACCCCGGATAAGTAGTCCTACCAGCCCGGGCCTGGTTAAAACATTGAGGCAAAGATGGAAACTCTCACTACACGCGCCCATGACACAGCAGGGGGCTCTCCTACCCTCCAGCGCCCGTCTGCCTGGAGGCTGAGCCCACAGGCGGGCTGGCCTCTGAGAATATGGACCCCTCTACTAGTCAGGTGGGAGGTGAGGGCTTGGGGCAACGTCTCCAGGCCTCCGCGCAGTGACCACTGGCTCCAGCGCTCGGCTCGGGCCTGGCAAATGAGTGCGGAGTCTAGCCGTGGGCTCTGCCCTGCACGGGGAGGAGGCGGGGACGCATCATTAAAACAGGACCCTGGCCTCCGGCCCCTCTCTCTGGCGACCCTTAGTATCTTCGCTCCCTTGAACCAATCCCCGCTCACCGGCTCCCAGCAGCAGCCCCAGCAAAACGGAGCGATGGGTTTGCTCTGCTTGGAAGAGACTGGGAAAGCAGGACCTGACGCTGAGCTCTCGGCTGTTGCCTGCAAACACTCCCCGGCAGAGACTGTCCATGGCTAGAGACGCCACCTTCAGGGTGAGACCGGGATTGAGAGGCCAAGGAAGAAGCCCTACAGACCAGTTCCTGTTGGCCCTGTTTGGCCGGGAACCGGGGTGGGGTAGGGTTTCAGCCACGGAGCAGTCCCGCTAGAACAAAGGAACGGGGAGAGAGTGAAGGCACCCACTCCCGGCACTGTGTTCTGAGGACTACTGGGTTTGATGAGAAGAGGGCATCCCCGAGCCCTGCATAAGCGCCCCTAGGTGGCAGGTTTGAGTGAGGGGACTCTGCAGCTGGTTAGGAGGGGAGGGTTCGGGGGGCCTCTAGGCCACGTTACCTCGGGTCCAAGGCGGCGCTGGGCAAAACTGTGCACAGTCTCATCAGGGTCTTTGCCCCTGGGCGCGGTCAACTCCCTCAGCCCAGCCCAAAACAGAGGTTTGGAGAAGGGCGGTGAAGGGCGGAAAAGCCCCCTGCGCTGAGGAAGGCACAGTCATTTCCATTCATCTGGCTCCACTTGCCCAAGCGGCGGACAGACTGGGAGATGCAGCCGTGGAAGGGGTGAGAGCCAGGCGGGCAGGGTAGAGAGTCGTGCAGGAAGGGGGTGACAGCGTTACCTGAGGCCAGAGGGCAGCGCATGCAGGGCGCCACCTACGTACAGGAACCTGTTCTTGGCAGCTGGGTGATCTCCCCGGACAGGCAACACTTCTGAGTCCAAGCCAAGCTCAGAAACCTGCTCTCCACACCCCCCCCAGGGAGAGGAGAAACTCAGGAAAGGACTGGCCCACCAATGCTTCCTCCCAAGTCTGTCCTCTAGTGAAGGGCCTTCCCCAAGGCCCCCCCCCCCCCCCCCAGGCATTCCATAACCTTCCCACCAGGAGCAGGGTCCGGGCTCCCAGAGCTCCCGCCGGCCGAATTCCTCGAGGTCCAAGTTCAAAGACAGCGCCACCTGGCCCTCGGACTGAGCGGATCCAGCCTCCCAGACGCTCGCTGGCCTCCACCAAGACCACCTGGGGACAAGACGGCGGCACGGCCTGTAGCCTCGGGTAAATGGTCTGCAGGGGAAGAGGGCAGCGCGCTCCCTTTTGGCGGAAAAGCGAGGAGGGTATTAAAGCACACTCCGTCTAGCACGACGGGGCACTCACCTTGGGGGGACAGGGGGCCCGGCTCAGGTGGTAACTGGCGGCCAAGCCGCTGATGCCTCCTCCCAGCACGACCACGGTCCGGCCCATTAGGAAACCTGGGCGTAGCCTGGGCGAGGGGTGGGGGGGATCGGACAGGCTGACGGGGCTGCACCTGCTCTGCACAATCCCCCCAGGTTCCACGTTCCACCCCCGGCCACTCACTGTTCCTGGGGAAACCCGCCAAGCCCGCGGAGGGTGTGGGGCCAGTGAGGTCCCCTCCCAGGACCCAGGACTCACCCGCGAGAGGGCCGAGAGAACTGCCAGGAGAGGTCTCCGGGCTCCCCGGCCGGCGCCCGGCGGGGACGCGGCCAAGGGC
>NW_027529438.1:4103309-4105072 GCF_008692635.1 Crocuta crocuta
CTCCGACTCCGCGTGCACGCCCCTTCTCCGGATTGGTGGGCCCTGGGAGGCCCCGGATGACGCCCGCCAATAAGAGCACAGAGCTGGCGGCGGCTCCTCCCCGCCGCGCAGAGGCCGGCCCTGCGTGAGGCTGCGGCGCGGAGCGGCGGTTAACCGGTTAGGCGCCAGTTGGGGAGGGCGGCCGCCCGGGCCCTGCCTTCCCCCGAGGGCTGCGGCGGCGAGGGCTGGAGCTGGGTCAGNCGGGAGGAGGGGGCGGGGGAGAGGCGAGCGCTGGGTGCAGGGAGAGCGGGCAGGGACACGGGCTGCTCCGTGGGGAGGCGGCTCCGTAAACAGTTCCATGGTGTTAGCAACAGCCTGGGCCTACGGGAGCCGGGGCGGCCCGGCAACGCGCCCCGTGTTTGTCAACAGGGGTCCTCGGGTGCCTCGCCCTCGAGGGGCAGCCCCGTTCCGGGCAGAGCCCGGCGCAGGCACTGGCCTCCCCGTAGCTTCTCGAGTCGCGGGGTTGCCTTCCCTCTTTCCCCCAACGGAAACCTTCGCTGCTTGGCCAGACGCGGCCGCCACCGCGCGTGTCCGGGCCCGGCGCCCCCACCTCCACCCGAGAGCGCCCCCATCTGCTCGGAGAAGGAACTGGGTCCCAGGAGGGCTCGGGTTCGGCCGGCTCTCTGTCCACCCCCTAAGCACAAATACAAACAAGGGCATCACTTTTTCTTAATAAATTTATTCACAAAAAAAGTGAGATTGTAGAGGGTCTGGGGGCTGTACACGGGGCAGGGGCCTAGGAAGCTCTGTACACGGGGCTGGGAGACGAGGGAGCCTCCAGGTGGAAGGGTACTTCTTAATAAAAAAAATAATGGGAGCTACAACCACCGCCTCCCCCCTCCCCGATTAAAAAGACACAAAAATAGACGTCTCTGAGGTAAATGGGGAGCCTGGGGCTTGAGGGTGTTGAAAGGGTTTCACAGGTGCCAGGGCGTCAAGGGGGTGTCACAGGCACCGGGGTGGCTCCTGCATCAGTTGGTAGAACAGCACGTAGCCCTCGCTGGACGCCACCTGGTTTTCACTGACAGGGGAGACACTGGGAAGAAGGGAGAGGGGGGCAGGGCTGGCGGTCATTCCTGGATATTACCCCCCTCCCCACGGGACCAACCTCCCGGCCTCTGGGAAGAGCACACTGCGCTTTTCTGGGGCCTCATATTAGGGCAAGGCGGCGGCGGGGACGGGGCAGGGGTCGCGGGGGCGGCTGCTCTCACCGAGAATCATTGTAGACGTGCCAGCCAGTCTGGCACCGGCACAGGGCCGTGTAGTGGCCGTAGTGGACGCTGCCCGAGTGGTTGCAGAGGGCGTACAGCTGATATACGGGGCTTCCTGTAGGGTGACAGTCGATCCAATCCTACGGTCAGAGCCATGACCGCTCCCCCTCTCCCCCGCCCCCCTTCTAAGGAGCTCTTCGGAACCTTCCAGACTTACCGGCTTTGTCACTGGCAAAGTCCCCTAGGCTCAGTCGCTGCAGTGGAAAGTCTACACCTACTGAACTTTTCTTGATGGAGCCTCGAGAGGCGGAAAATCGATTAAGATCTAAACCCTAGTTAAGGAGCATGTTGAGGGGGGCGGAGGGCATTTGAAGGGGACTGAGGTTTTGAATGCTGTCCCCTCCCCTCTGGGCTGAGGCAGGAAGAGGTGGAGTGGCAGGCTTTTCCTAAGGAAAATGCGATTCCCAAACGTCCAGCCTCTGTCCAGCCTCTGCAGACACGGAAAATGAGGCG
>NW_027529438.1:4105098-4126714 GCF_008692635.1 Crocuta crocuta
GGAAAATGAGGCGGGGGTGGGGGGGGACTGGACCAGGGAAAGGAGAATTTGAAGATTAGGATACGGAGCACAAGGATTCGGGGGAATCTTTGCACTGTCAACTTTTTGGTACTTCGTGTTTTCTGCCGACATCGATCGCACACCTGGATGGATGTCAAATAACGTCGAGTTAGTGTGCGCCTCCCCTCAACTGGCTTTTCTGACACCTTAACTCACAGATTTCCGGTGCTCCCCGGCACTTCCTTCTCCCGGGCCACTCCCCTTTTCCTAGGATTACCAGGAAGCATCCGAGAGCCCAACACAAACCCAGACGTACAAATACTATCTGGGATCCAAAGCATCACGCGACCCCTTTAACTCAGATCCGCCCCCCTTCCCGTCCAGACCTCCCACCCTTACTGTATCCCTCGTGGAAGCCCACATACTGGAGCATTCTCTGACTCTAGCTCTTCTTCCTTGGTGAAAAGGCTGAAANTCTTAACTCACAGATTTCTGGTGCTCCCCAGCACTTCCTTCTCCCCGGGCCACTCCCCTTTTCCTAGGATTACCAGGAAGCATCCGAGAGCCCAACACAAACCCAGACGTACAAATACTATCTGGGATCCAAAGCATCACGCGACCCCTTTAACTCAGATCCGCCCCCCCTTCCCGTCCAGACCTCCCACCCTTACTGTATCCCTCGTGGAAGCCCACATACTGGAGCATTCTCTGACTCTAGCTCTTCTTCCTTGGTGAAAAGGCTGAAACAATCCCGCAGAGATACCTTGCCCCCGGCAAATCCTTTCTGGGGGAAAACGGGAATGAAAGGTCAGCACGTTCCGGATTTGCTTCCCCACCTCTTCTCCATCAATCCAGGCTTCACGTCTTCTCCAGACACCCACAGGGTTCCCTCCCACGCTCTGGGGGTGGGCAGGGACAGGGCACAGAACCCATGTCCCATCCACCCCTGGAATCCTCTGGACTCCCACCTTGGGGATGGGCAGGGACAGGTCACAAAAAACCTCGAAGGTCGTGGAGCGATACCCACAGGCCTGGCACTTGAGACAACTTTTCAGCTGGCCCACAAACAGGTCTAGACAGAAGCGAAGAGGCGGGACAAACAGTCATTAAGGGGGTGCCTGAGACGCTCCTCGGCCCCCACCCCTCTGCCTGACCCTTCCCTTCCCAGCGCCAGCACTCCTAACAACCCCCTCGCCCTCATCCGCGTTTCCATCCTCTAATTTTGCTCCCACACCCCTTCAAGGGGCCAGTCTATCTCCCAGGCCTGCACCCCCCCCCACGCTGATTTGCCCCCATGGCTTTGCCCGTTCCGTACCCACAATCTTGCTGTCTTCCCGCTCCAGGTAACGCTTCCACATTAGGTTGGCTCGGTCATCATCACTACCACAGATCAAGGGAAGTGGGGAGCACCCGTGAGACGGCGGGGACACGGGGGCGGGCCCAACACCACGGAAACGACTCACACGGCCCTGCACCCCACCCATACCCCAGCTCCTTCCCTGCCTTTCAAAGAAGTGTCAAAGGAGTAATGGTTCAGAAGGCTTTCTGGGGAATACCAAGGCGATAGAAAAGACAGGAACAAGGGCCAGGGCAGAGCGGCCGACTTCACGACGCCCCTGGTTGTAAACGACCCCCTCTCCCTCCACACAGGGCCCAGCACTGTCCTCTCCTCCATCTGCACCCCTTGGCCTCCTTCCTCCAACCTCTGCCCTGCTTCTCAAACCATTTTTGGAGCTAAGCGTTTCCCTGGTCCCTACATCCTCGATCTGGACTAGCTCGGCTCTGTGTAGGGTGAAGGCTTTGCCAAGAACGTACGGGAAGGGGAGGGAGGGAGAGTGACCCTACCTCAAGTCCGGTTCTTCTAGCAGAGCCCCCCCGCGGCGGGGCTGAGAGGGAGCCGCACCGCTGGCCAAGATTGGCGGAGCCCGGCGGCCTCGTCGGTTGATTTCGAGGTGCAGCCGCTCCATGAGGAGCTTCAGGAACTCCTGGGCATCCTGCTGGCTGTGGCCACAAAGCAGAGTGTGGGCCGCCCACCCCCACCCGGTCCCCAGACACTATCCCCAGTCCCGCTTCCTGGGTGAGGAACACCCGAAAGCCCAGGACAATGCAGCCAGGGTCCTGGCTCAGCCCAGGGAGGACCCTCGTACCCTCCAGCTCTCCCACCTGTATCCAGAGAAGGAGGGAACGTATTTCTGGAAGACAGCTCGGAATCGGGTGGGGTTCACAGCTTCGCAGGAGTCAGGATGCCACAGGGCACCGATCACATCTGCAAAGGCTGTTGGGGCAGGTGCGGGAGACCAAGGTGAGAGACTGGAAGAGGTGGCCCGAGGCGGCTCAGAGGGTGGCAAGCCACTGCTAGGGAAGCAGGCGGCAGGACACACAGACACGCGGCCAGATTTAATGGCTGGGGCTGCCATGACTGGCAGATGGACCCAGAAGGTGGGGCGGGGCCCGGAAAGCAGGGAGCAAGGGTGGCTGCGCTACCTTCAGTGAGCTCTTGGGCTCGACCCCCTCCAGGCACCTCTTGCCGGAAGTCCCTTCGCAGACAGAAGTCCCGAAGCGGCCGAGTGCTGCTCAAACACTGGAGCACTGCGTTCAGGAAGCACTGGGGAGCGGGAGAGACACCGCCGTCATTGCCACAGACCAGTGACCTGCCACCTAGAAGGGCTCCAGTGCTCTCCTTCCCCTCTCCCCCCAGGTCAGCACCCCCCGCCCCCCACCGCACCACTTCACATTCCCATTCAAGAGGAAGGACTAGAGAGTGGCTCTCACCGTGTTCCCCAGATTTCGGAGGCCGACATGACCAGAGCCCAGGAGCAGCGTGTGATGAGCCTGGAAAGTCAGAGTGGAGTCAGCAGTTTCCCATCCATCCTGCCTGGCACTCTGACCTTTCAACAGCATGGCTGCCCACCACTTCCCCACCCCTGGGGAAGCGCCCCCAAGCTCCACCCTCTCTCCCCCACCGGGTACTGGGGGCTCCCTACCTCACTGGCCATGAGCAGGAAGCCCATCACAGCCGAGTGTAGCACGGACTCGGCCATGGNCTCAGATGTCCTGGGCCCGCCCCTCGTCAGCTCCAGAGACTAATTAGGCCTAGGCGGCAGCCCAGGAGACAGGGTGAAGCAAGGGAGAGGAAGGGCCTGGGGACGCGGAGAAGAATTCCAAATGGCTGGGCTCATTCCCCGGGGATTGAAACGGCACACCACGCCTGCGAGTCACGGATGACCCCGAAAAAAAGGTCTGTGAGGCTTGAGGGCACTTAAGGAAGGGACAGGAGAGTCCTTGCTGCTGCGGTGAGGGACTGGGAAGGGAACTTGGGGGAAAAGAGGGACAGGAAAGCCACACGATGGCAAGAAAGCTGGAGGCCCAGAGAGGGGCATGGGCACGGAAGGCCACGGGTGCCGCCGGGTCCTCACCATTTTGTCATCAGAGTAGAAAGACTCGGAGGGCCGGGCAGATATGACGTGGAAGGAGCCATGGGAAGTAGGGGGCTCCGTCCGTATACTGAGCAAGGTTGGGGGGCCAGGAAAGCCCCCGAGGCGGCGGAGAGAAGCGCTGCGTCTCAAAGTGGGTGGCTCAGGCCGCAGCGCCAGGCGGCTGAGCGCGGCCCCGAGCTCTCCAGCGCTGCGGTGCCCTCCCAGCGCAATGCCCATAGGCCGCAAGTCCCCGCTGCTCACAGACTTGGACCGAGCTAGGTTGGTCCTGGAAGGGAGAGGCAGAGCCACGGTCGGGGGTGGGGAGCCAGGCAGGTGAACTCCATGATCCGCCCGAAGGGGTCCTCTGGGACGAGGGCCTGAGGTCCGACCCCGTCCCAGCTCCAGTTTCTTGAGCCGTTCCTCAGGGGGACCCGGCCGGGGAGGCAGAGGTCTTAACATGGGGTTCGGCCCCGGGGCTGGGTTTCGGCGCTCCTTGCTTCGGGCCCGTGGGGCAAACGGTAGCTTGGATCCCACTCGGGGCTGGACATTAACAGGTGGCTCTCGGGTCCGGCCCAGGCGGTGCTCAGAGGCCTGGGGCATTGTGGACACCACAGGCTGGACCTGGGAGGAGAAGAGAGGGTCAGTATGTGAACGTGGAGGGAGGTGGGGACCTAGGTTACCACAGCTACATACTCCACGGGCAGTAACAGCGTCTGTCACATCAGTCACTGTATCCCCAGCACCTAGCCTCGTGCTTGGCACAAAGTACATACTTAGTATCCATTGAGTAAACGAATGAATGATAGCAGCCCACTGCTTTGACTCTTTCTATATTCCTCACCCCCTTCCTGCTGAACACCACTTTGCTGAAAAGCCAACGATAGTCTCTATCTGGGCTGTCTTCATGATCTAAAGGCTCATGACAAGGGCCCCCATACCTGGCTGGTCAATGGGAGGTGCCCTGGGTCAGTTAGAACCTCTGGACAAATGAGGGTGTGGATGTAAGGAAAACAGCCCAAAAGACAGCACTCCACCCTCACGCCCCTGCCCTCCGGGCTGCAACGAAGCGGACGAAATGGGTGACCGGCGAATCACTCCCTCCCCCACCTCTGAGCTCCAACGAGACGTTGGGGCTCAGGGGCAGTGGCGGGGAGGGAGGTCGAACAAGCCCCTCATCTCCGCACCTCTCCCACCACGGCAGGGCTTCCGCCGGGTCCGCCCCCCTCGAGGGCAGAAAGGCCGAGGCCGCTGATTGGCTATGGGGTCCGGCGGCGTACTCCCTGCGGTCCACGGATGCTGTCCCTCCAGCCCAGATCCCCCAGGCCTGCTGGGCCCCCCGCGCCCTGCCTTTGTGGAGGGCGTCCTTTCGGGTCTGGAGCAGCCTGCCCGCGGCCCCCCCCACCCCACGCCATAGCGCCCTGGCCCGTACCTGTNCGGCCACCGGCCACCGGCTTCACCGCCTCTCACGGCGCCTGCGCACCCACACTCGGCATCCACCCACCTCCTTCCTCGGCGCTTGCGTGAACCCGCCCCCTTGGCTCCGCCGCCGACACCATGGAAACGCAGCCAACTTTAGGACCGCCGGTTCCCAGCTCTGCTCTGAATGGTTTTTAAATCATCTCTCCATAGCAAGCCCCCCTGAAGCACAGGGTTCTGTGACCCATAGGGATGAAGATCTGATAGTTGTCGTATGGCCCCGAGGCTTGCGGCACGGATCCTTGCCAGGGAGCAGGGGTGCCTGTGTGGAAAGCTGCAATGCTTGGGTCCAGCCCGCAGACCAGCGGAGAAGCATCCAGCACTCCACATAGGGATGGGAAGACTCCCCGGAGGGCGGGGAATGCTGGTCCTGCAAAACCATTCCTCTAGCATCTTGCAGACCAAAGCAGTAGGCACCCCGCTAAAGCTAAAAGACACGAGCGGATCTCTGCAAGCAGATTTCAGCAGGAGGGAGCGCAGTCAAGATTTCCTTTCCTTTCCCAGCTCCTGGGGAATCCCCCATTTCCCCCTCCCTCCAAACTAATGTAGTTGTACACGTGCCTTGGGTCTCAGCCTGCTCGCCCTTAGCCTGCTCACCCTCTCCTTCACAGCCACCGATGAGAACCACGGGCCATCAGAAGCAGCAGCTTTTATTGATGAGTTCTCTCCAGAAACCAAAAAGACTGTGCACCCACTTTCCAGCCTGCTTCCCATCCTTCCTGGATCTCATATTGCCCCACTGGGGGAAGGGATATAAATTGCCTTGGTTTTCCAAAGCCCCAGTCTCTCCCTTTCCTGTGTAGCCTTAGAAATTCAGTGGCGATACTGTTGTTTATTTTTTTCAGCAATGCCTGATGCAGCTACTTAGTAACAATTATGGGTGGAGGGGTTTGGGGGGAAGCAGCTGGATGAGTAGGAGTGATGCACAGGAAACAGGAACAGAATGTAGCCTGTCAAAGGTCCCTCTGTCCTGCCTTGGTGGCTTGATCCTTCATTGGTTGCATTTCTCTTTATGCTGAATCACGCCCTTCTGAATGAGATCGGGGATTTCCACTGCCAGCCATGGACCCAGCTGCAATACAAGGGAGACCCTGCTGAGATCACCACCACCCAGTCAATGCCCCTCGTTCCATCAGAAGCTCCTTCCTGGAGAGATTTGATGGACATGCCCAAGGAAAACACTGTTATTCCCTGTTTACTCTCAGTTACTTTTCTTACATTGCTCAGTGCCTAATTCCCCTCCCTCCCTTTATATACCAAATACCCCAAACTTACCCCCAGAGCCATGAGATGAGCTAGTCCAAACTTGGGCACATTCCGGGCCCACAAAGGCTTAAAGTGATCAGTCAGGCATATTTTGCCACCCCTATGGGGGGAGGGGGGGACAAGAGGAAGAAGGTGTTGACAGGCAAGGTTTACCATAAAGCATAACAACCTCTTAGAAGTGCAGGGTGACTGCTAGTGATCAGAATTAAGCACGAGGTCACCTAAGTGCTTCGCCCAGATGCGGCCGAGGAGGGCTGGGAGGCCCTCTAGGACAATTCCTGTCTCCCAGAGTTCTTCCCTGAGGCCTCTTTGACCTTTTCCCATCTCCTGTTGAGTCCTACCTGTACATCTTTGCTGTTTTCCCGTCCAGTTCAGGGACTGCAATTTCTGGAGCGGTAGTGGGATATGTAATAGGAATCTGGAGGAATTATAAGGCCTTAATGAAACAGAATTGAGATAGAAGGGAACTATCTAATCACACATATTTCCTGGTTGAACTGAAATGTGTGCCCCCCCCCCCCCCCTCAGGCCGCATGCACACACTGGGATTCTGGACATGGAGAGTAGTGGCTATCATCTATGGTTGCTTCAATCCTCAGCATTTCCCTCCCGGTTTTTTTTCCCCCCTCCTGTTTTAAAAGTTGTCTTTGGTTCCTCCAAAAAGGTTAGCTTGTTAACGGCCACCTAATCTCTCCCCTTCCACTAACTTCCATATTTCCCATTCATCATACTCACGTCAAACTCAATGTCAAACTCATATTTGAGCAGGTCGTGGATGTACCAGCATTTTCCAAACCAGCTGGAACAAAGACCAAATTGAACAAGGTCCAATCTGTCCCTTCTTCTCATACTCAAATAATATATTCTTGGCTTAGGTGATCAGTCTGGGAGACTCATGGGATGGCAACTGGGGTGCTCTGGAGCTGTGGGCGTGGAGACAGCTAACAGGAGGCAGGGAGGCCTGGCAGTGGGCTTTGGGACATCACAGTGCTCAAGCCGTGTAAGATTCCCACCCCCAAAACTACCAAGAGGGTCTGCCTACCGAGTCCCTTCCTTGTTGGACTCCAGTCGGAACCAATCATTGTCGGCATTCTTGTTGTTTTCTACGTACTGAAAGCAGAGAATGAGGTCTTTGCGGAGGGAGCTGAGGCCAAGGGCAGTCCTCTTCCCTCAAAAGAAAAGTGTGTGATTACTTGCTCTCTTGGTGTGTACCCAACTTTTCTTTCTTTTTTTTAAAGTTCACATTTTGAGAGGAGGTGAGCACAAGCAGGGGAGGAGCAGAGATAAAGGGAGCGAGAGAGAATCCCAAGCAGGCTCTTGGCTGACAGCACAGAGCCTGACTCGGGCTCGATCCCATGAATCAAGAGATCACAACCTGAGTCAGAAGCTTAACCAACTGAGCCTCCCTGGTGTCCCTCCCCTCCCACTCCTCCCCACTCCCCCACTTCCACCCCCACCCCCACCCCAACTGACATAAGCAAAGCTGAAGACACAGTTACACTGGTACGTAGGAGATTTGCCCAGAGCAGAGAATAGAATGTTTGGGTTCCACTCTATTTAGCAGGCACAAAACACTTGATAATATTGACGAGGTTCTCTTCCCAAGTCTGATACTGTCTGCCCTCAGCCCACAACTTATTTTATGGTATACTCCCTCCCTGGAGGACTTCACATAGTCCTGGTTAAAAAAAATTTTTTTAGTGTTTATTTATTTTGAGAGAGAGACAGAGACAGAGACAGAGTGGGAGCAGGGGAGGGGCAGATAGAGAGGGAGACACAGAATCTGAAGCAGGCTCCAAGCTGTCAGCACGGAGCCAGACACAGGGCTTGAACTCATGAACCTCGAGATCATGACCTGAGCCGAGAGATCATGACCTGAGTCGAAGTTGGGCGCTTAGCTGACTGAGCTGCCCAGGCTCCCCAAACGTAGTCCTGGTTTTGACGAGTACATGCTGTTGACTTCCAAATCTTTACTTTAGTCCAGACCCTTTCTCAGAGTTTCAGACTCTAGTATCCAACTGTAGATTGAAATTTCTTTCTTTTTAAAATAATTTGTTTAAAATGGTTTTATTTATTTTTGAGAGAGAGAGAGAGAGAGAGAGAGAGACAAAGCTGACCAAGAGAGGGGCAGAGAGAGAGAGAAAGAGGGAGACACAGAATCCGAGGCGGACTCCAGGCTCTGAGCTGTCAGCACAGAGCCTGACGTGGGGCTCTAACTCATGAACCTTGAGGTCATGACGTGAGCCAAAGACGGATGCTTAACCAACTGAGCCACCCAGGCATCCCTGTATACTGAAATTTTTACTTTCACTTCACAGGTACCTCAAACTCAGCATTTCCCCCTGGTCCTTCAGACCATTTTTTCACTGCATCAATCTCAATGACAGCATTCACTCAGTCATGCAAGCCATACCCTGGGAGTCACCCTTGACCTTCCCTCTCCTCTCCTCTCCTCCCCACCAGTCCTTCACGATGTCCTGCTAATTTCACCCTTTGAATGTTCTTCAAATCTACCTCTTCTCTCTATCGTCACTATACCTATCCAGTTTAGATCATCACCTTTCTTTTGCTGGATTCATGACAGTCCCCTAGATTTGCTTCCTTCCTTCAATCTTACCTCTTTCAATTCTATTTTCCTCTCTACTGCCACTGTGATTGGTCCAAACCCAATCTGACCATGCTATCCCTCAGCTTAAACTACTTTAAAGGTATCAAAGTGCCTACAACAAAAATTTCAAGAGCTCAAGCCTATGTCTCAAGGCTTGTCTACCTGTCCCTGCCATACACTTGATGGCTTAGCAACTCTGAAATGCTTTTGTTTCTATATTTCTTCATTGCATCATGCCATTTCTCGCTTCTATGCTTTTGCTCATGCTGTTCCTTTCCCCATGAACATCTTTCTCTTATCCTGTTTATCATTTTAGCTTACGTTTTCTCTTTAAGGCTCAGCTCAAGCATTGCCTCTTCCAGGAGGCCTTCCCTGACAAGACCCTAGCTGAATTACGTATCTCACCTTCTGCTCTCAAAAATCCTAGAGGGGCGCCTGGGTGGCTTAGTCGGTTAAGCGTCCGACTTTCGCTTAGGTCATGATCTCGCGGTTCGTGGGTTCGGGCCCCGNGAAACAGAGACCACTGTAAGGAAGACAAAAGTTTCTTCTCTTTCCACAGAAGGGAGATGAGTTGAGAAAATGGCTCATTCCTAACTGCGAGTTTCACTCAACTCTTGGCAACTAACAGTTATTTGAATTTGCATCCCTATCCGGTGTGCTCCCTTAGGAAGAGCGAAGGAGTCATCTCTATGAGCCAGGGACTGGGAGCCCCAGGAATCCCTTTTGACTACCTCCCCTCCATCCAGGAGAGCAAACACCTGGAGGCAGAAAGACACGTCACCTTCCGGGGAGGCGTATCCCTAAAATAACTGCTGCTTTGGCCCCACTTGGGCTCCCAAACAGAGTTTCCTTTACCCCCTCCCCATCATACCTTCCTAAGTCCCCCAGCCCCACAATCGTCCAGTTTCTATGAATTTGGAAGTTAAACTTTATAACCGGAAGCGGCTTCCACACGGAGCCTATTCCTAAGGACACCCGATTACCCGCAACCCTTCTGCGACGCGGTCGGTCGGAGAACCAAAACTAACCCGGATAAGAGACTGATATTCCTCTTTGAGTCGCTGCACCCACAACTCACGATCTCGAGGTCCGGCGTTAGTCTTCAGCACCGGAATCTCAGACACCACACGCCGGGTAGCCTCGTCCGCCATCTTGGACGAGGGCGCCAGAGAAACGCGGAAGTGGTATCGCCTGCAATTCACACTCAGGGGGCGCCATCTTTACTGTGGGAAGATGGGCTGTTGGGCTGCTTCAGACTTCTTTGAGTGAGATCTTTATTATCTTGTAACGAAGACAGATTTGTCACCTGGTCACTTGCTTGTGGGTGCAACGGGAAAAAGAGAATGGAACGGATTGCTTCTTCATAGGGTACCTGTCATTAAAAAAATCCGCAGATTTCTCAAAGGGTGACTTCCGCTCATGCTCAGAGAAGTAATCTCAGAAAATTCGGACGCCTTCCCAAACTTGGGAGAGTTGTTAGAAGTTCAGGCTGTTGTAGGCACTGTGCCCGGCACTGTTTTCCTGAAACGCGCTGTTCACATGTTTGAATAAGCTTCCTTAGCTTCCATGTATTTCGGTTCAGGTAGCAGGGGCAAAGCAGTCATGCAATAGAAGGATATTAACCTCGTGAGAATTATTGGAAACCATGGAGAATCAAAGTATACACAGCCTCGGTCCTGAAGAATTAACACAATCGAATTAGAGAATTCTTAATAAGCGCCAAAGGAGTTTAGAGATCGCAGGAAAACTTGCCATAGTCTAGCCTACACATGTTTTTTTTTCTTTTACTTTTTTTTATTTTTTAGAAATAGTTTATTATCAAATTAGTTTCCACATAACACCCAGTGCTCATCCCCACAAGTGTCCTCCTCCATGCCCATCCCCCCTCTCCCGCATCCATCAGTCCTCAGTTTTTGTCAGCGTTCAAGAGTCTCTCATGGTTTGCCTCTCTCCCTTTCGCCCACCATTTCCGCCCTTCTTCTCCCCCTTGTTCCTCAGTTAAGTTCCTCCTAATCCTCCTATACTTGCAAACATATGATATTTGTCCTTCTTTGCCTGACATTTCGCTCAGCATAACACCCTCAAGGTCCATCCATGTTGCTACACATGGCCAGATTTAATTGTTTCTCATTGCCATGTAGTATTCCATGGTATAGATAAACCACATCTTCTTGATCCATTTGTCCGTTGATGGACACTTTAGCCTAGACATGTTTTGATCTGGAATTAAATCGCCTAGGAAGAATCCTGGTGCGTGGCACACAGTAGGTGTCTGTAATGCTCTTGCAGAATTTTGTACCTTCCTGTTGGCTTTTCAACCCAAACACATCAATTTTGGTTTTAATTTACGTATCATGTTTACTCCATTAATCAGCCCGTGGCAGTAATTTTGGATCAGATTCATCAAATTCTATCGTCCATCTACAAAGCTATATCTTAATTATAAGCCTGCTCTATCTTAACTTCTAATGGCTGTAACTTCCAGTACAGTGTTGAATAAAAGTTTTGAGAGCGTACATCCCTGTCTTGTTTTGATTTTAGGAGGAAAAGCGTTGACTTTTTTCATTTTGATGTTAGCTGTAAGCTCTTCCTAATGCCCTTTATCAGGTTAAGAAAGTTCCCTTGTAACAGTGTTGAGGGTTTTTATCATGAATGGATATCGGATTTTTTCCAAATGCTTTTCTTGTGTTCACTAGGATGATGATGTGGTTTTTGTCTTTTATTAGCATGCCACATATTTATGTCTTAAAAACATTACATATTGGATAAAATGAAGGCAAAGCTTTGCAATATCTTATTGGCAGCCTCTCTTCTCGGGGAAGTAAAGATTTATTTCCTTTTGGATGTAGGGACTGTGGATGGTACAGATTACAAAATTTGGAATAAGGCTTGACAATTTAATTGTCATAAGACTTTGGTAACGGGATGAGGGGACAATGGGGAAATGCAGGTTAAATGGTACAAACTTTCTAATAAAAAGAATAAATTCAAAGGATCTAATGTACAGTATGATAACCCTAGTTGATAATATGGTATTGTATATTTGAAAGTTGCACACACAGACATAAAAAATTAACTATGGGAGTCAACTATGTGTAAGCATATGTTAATTATCTTGATCTTGATAATCATTCCACCATGTATATGTATTCATAACCATGTGTATATATTTATGATATATACATGCATGTATATTAAATCGTCACTTTAGATATATACAAAACATTTGTTAATTACTCCTCAATACAGTTTTGAGGGAAAGATTTATAGAGTGATTGTGTGCATAGTATTCTCTCACATGTAAAAGGAGGATAGTGGGGTGCCTGGGTGGCTCAGTTAAGTGTCCACTCTTGATTTTGGCTCAGGTCAGGGCCTTGGAGTTCGTGAGATTGAGCCCTGCATCCAGCTCATGCTGGCAGCAAGGAGCCTGCTTGGGATTCTCTCTCTCCTTTCTCTGCCCCATCCTCACACTCTTTCTCTCAAAATAAACAAATAAACTGAAAAAAAATTTTTTTAGTTCTATTGCTATGTTTTATTAAGTGTTTATTTTTGAGAGTGAGAGAGAGAGGGAGAGCACAGGTGGGAGAGGGGCAGAGAGAGAGACAGAATCCAAAGCAGGCTCCAGGCTCTGAGCTGTCAGTGCAGAGCCCTATGAGGAGCTCAGACTCATGAACTGTGAGATCATGACCCAAGCCACAGTCAGATGCTTAACCGAGTGAGCCACCAGGTGCCCCTGAAAAAAAAAAATGTTTTAAAAGGAGGATAGTAATGCTTATAGGGTTGTAACTATATATGCAATCTCTTTTTAAAAATAAGTAAAACTCTTAGTGGGTAAGATAAGCACCAAAAAAGCTGTCTTTTTTTTTTTAATGTTTTATTTATTTCTAGGAGATAGACAGCGTGAGCAGGGGAGGGTCAGAGAGAGAGGGAGTCACAGACTGAAACAGGCTCCAGGCTCTGAGCTGGCAGTCAGCACAGAGCCCGACGCGGGGCTCGAACCCACGAACCGCGAGATCATGACCTGAGCGAAAGTTGGACGCTTAACTGGCTAAGCCACCCAGGCGCCCCAAAAAAGCTCTTCTAAATATGAATCTTATTTTTATTTAATAATGTTGGAGAATTACCTTATTAGACCATTTAGTAAAAAGCAGAGTTCATAATATGTATAATACAACAAAGAGCCATCCCTATTGTAGGCACAGTTGCAACTCTGTAGGGTATATTTATTTTTGAGAGAGATTTATTTTTAAATTATGGACTTAAGCTCATTCTTGCTTTATATAGTAATTCTGACAAGAGATGAGAAGGTAGGATCTGGAAGACTGAGAGAAGAGTATGTAGGCCTGAACTTCTTTTTTCAAAGGAAGAACTCATTCATGAGCAAATGTTTACAGAGTCCCTATTACCTCCAGGCATTGGGAACACATAGTGTACAAGGCAGGCAGAGAGAATCCTTGACCTCACGGAAATGATCCTAAAACAGCTATAAAAAGGAATTGATCAGCCTTGATCGGATAACTCAATTCTAGAGAATTCACTGATGTCAGACCATTATTTTTATGGGACAGTACAGTTGGGTACATGGGGGAGCCCCTGAAAGTAGTTGAAAGTCCCATTGTCAGTCATCATAGGAAAAGGTAGCTCCTGGATGGAAGGAGAAATAGACCTCGGATTAGAGAAGAAATTCAAAGTTTCCCCGCTCTGGTCTTTATGGGCTTGGTCCAGTCTCCAGTATGCTGGAAGACACCACAAAATGGTGCAGGGAATGCTGGCTCTATTATAGGGAGGGAGCCACCCTAAAGAGGATAAGTGTAGATGGGCAGCCAATTTTGGGAAATTTTCTCTGTTTTTGCCTGCAAAGAATTATCGTAAATTATAACTTGGTCTCTATTATGCCGTGGGAAATCGGGTCTGTACATAGAAGCATTTGGTAAAGAGAACCATAATAACTAACACTTATATAGTGCTTACTATGTGCTAGGCACTGTCCTAAGCGTTTTGCAAAATTAACTCCTTTAAATCTGGCAAAAGCCTTAAGGCAGGTACTCTCATTTTCCTCCTTTACATTTGAAGAGAGTGAGGCACAGTAGGGCTCAGTGAAAGAAAGCCCTGGGGCACCTGGGTGGCTCAGTCAGTCCCACTCTCGATTTCAGCTCAGGTCACTATCTCAGGATTCATAAAATTGAGCCCCGGGGTGGACTCCGTGCTGGCAGTGTGGAGAATGCTTGGAGTTCTCTCTCCTCTCATTCTCTCTGCCCCTCCCCCAACTTGTGCACACTCACTTTCTCTCTCTCTCAAAATAAACAAACATTAAAAGAAAGGAAGAGGGGTGCTTGGGTGGCTCAGTCGGTTAAGCGTCCAACTTTGGCTCAGGTCATGATCTCACGGTTCGTGGGTTCAAGACCTGCATCAGGCTCTGTGCTGACAGCTCAGAGCCTGGAGCCTGTCTTCGGATTCTGTGTCTCCCTCTCTCTCTGACCCTCCCCCGCTTGCGCTGTCTCTCTCTCTCAAAAATAAATTAAAAAATATTTAAAAAATAAGTAAAAGAAAGAAAGAAGGAAGGAAGGAAGGAAGGAAGGAAGGAAGGAAGGAAGGAAGGAAGGAAGGAAGGCCCTATATTACATAGGCAGTAAACGGTAGAGCTAGAATTCAATCCTGCACAGTCTGGTTCTAGAGATCACATCTTTCACCAACCGACCTGGCTTTCTACTATTTCCAGGCCAAGATAAAACGAACAGCTTGGATTTGAGGAGTTGGAGGTCGTGGCAGGGGGCTAATTGATGACTCCAAAGGCGCAGACAGCTATCAGTAGTAAATTCGTGTTTCTGGAAACATAAAGAGAGTCTGGCGGTTCTGAACCCAGCTGGGCAGAACTGCAGGAACACAGTGCACGGGACCCCCTGCGGCGTTGGCATCGCTCATCGGAACTTTGGAACTGTGGACTCTGAGTTTCACTGCTAATGTGACTTCACTTCTATCTACTAGCTAGGAAGATCTGGGGGTGCCAGAGGATTTGGTTAACAAAGATGAAAAGACATCTTTTTTATTGGGGAGGAGGAACTAATATGCAGACAATTACCCTAAAATTAAAAAATCTCTGTTCTGGAAGTATACAAAGTGCTGTCTGAGTGACAATGCCTGAGAGAACAGGGTGAGGCTGATGGCATTTGAACCCCAACTCTTATGATGAATCCCCCGGATGTGCCGGCAAGGAGAGAACAGGGGAAGTATGGTGTTCTAAGCAGATGGAGAGCATAAGTAAGGCAGGAAGCCATGAGGAAATATCATATTAACAGCAAATATCCAGATCATTATTTATCACAGGNAATTTCATGCAATATGCTACATGAAAATATTTATGAAAGAAACATCAGAACACAAAATTTTTAATTTTTATTTATTTTTGAGAGAGAGAGAGAGACAGAGTGTGAGTGGGGGAGGGGCAGAGAGAGAAAGGGAGACACAGAATCCAAAGCAGCCTCCAGGCTCTGAGCTCTCAGCACAGAGCCTGACGCAGGGCTTGAAACTCACAAATGGCAAGATCATGACCTCAGCTGAAGTCAAACACCCACCCAGGCATCCCTCAATACAAAGTTTCTATATGGTTTGGGGTCTTTTCATTTCTATTCTGTTCCATCAAGTTGTTTATACACAGGGTATCACCCACTCACTGCTTTAATTATCGTAGCTTTATAATATTTTTATTTTCCTTTGTTTTTAGATTTTTATTTTATTATTTTTAATGTTTATTTATGTATTTTGGGAGAGTGCGAAAGGGGGAAGGGCACAGAGAGGGAGGGATAGAACATCCAAAGCAGGCTCTGAGCTGACAGTGGAGAGCCTGATATGAGGCTTGAACCCACAAACTGTGAGATCATGACCTGAGCTGAAGTCAGACACTTAACCAACTGAGCCACCCAGGTGCCCCTAGATTTTTAAAGTAATCTCTACATCCAATGTGCAGCTCAAACTCACAATCCCGAGGTCGAGTCGCATGCTGTATGGATTGAGCCAGCCAGGAGCCCCTATAATACATTTTTCGACCTGGTTGGATTAGCTTCTATTTGTTACTTTTCCAGGATTTTCCTTTCAATTCTTTTTTATTTCTCCATGTGAACTTAAAATAAGCCCGTTTTATTTTAAAAGCGCCTGCCAATATTTTTCTACAGATCATATTAAATTTATAGACAACTTTGGGAAAGTGATATCATTATATATTCTCTCTATCCAAGAACATGATGTTACTTTCCATTTGTTCAAATTTTCTTTTATGTGGGTTGCATTTTAAAATTCATACAGATCTTGCACATTCTTGTTAAGGTTATTCCTAGGCATTTTATCTGTTTTGTTGCTATGGAGTCTTTTCTTTAATTACATCTTTAACTTACTGTTTATATATATAAAGGATATTTATTTCTGCATGTTACTTTCCTCCCACTTTACTAAGTTCTACTATTATTTGCTGTAATTTTAAACTTGATTCTCATGAGTTATCTATGTAAATATCTTCTTTAATAATGCTAATTACATTATTATTTTAGCTATATAGAGATGTATATAAATAGCTAAAGGTTGGAACATGAAGAAATGATGTAAAATGAGGAATGAGGAAGATTCTTCTTGTTAGTTATAAGTTCATTAATGATAAACTAAAACAGTTTTTTAGGATCCTTAGCATTTTAAATGACAGGATCCTTAGCATTTTAAATGAGTTCAGCCCCTGGACACATGGTATTCTAGAAATCAGAAGTATTATGTAAGTGAAATTGTGTCCCCTTTATGTAATCTGAAGAACTCACAATACAGCAAATGTCCATATTTTCAAAGAGGGAACTCTAGATGGTGAATTATAGAAACTGAAAAGCAGTTTATTGATTCTGAGTAAAATTATAGAATATTTATTAAAAAGTGGCTTATCAAACCACAATGAGATACCAACTCACACCTGTCAGAATGGCTAACCTTAGCAACAGATGTTGGTGAGGATGCACACAAAGAGGAACCTTTTTGCACTGCTTGTGGGAATGCAAACTTGTGAAGCCACTCTGGAAAACAGTGTGGAGGTTCCTCAAAAAATTAAAAATAGAACTACCCTATGGCCCAGCAATTGCACTACTGGTATTTATCCAAAGGATATAGGAGTGCTGATTCGAAGGGGTACCTGAACCCCAATGTTTATAGCAGTGCTATCAAAAATAAACCAAATTATGGAGAGACCCAAATATTCAGCAACTAATGAATGGATAAAGAGTGTGAGATACACACACACACACACACACACACACACCATGAGATATTACTCAGTGATAAAAAGAATGAAATCTTGCCATTTGCAACAATGTGGATGGAACTAGAGTGTATTGTGCTACATGAAATAAGTCAGAGAAAGACTGACTTTCAGAAAGTCAGAGAAATATCGCATGATTTGACTCATATGTGGAATTTAAGAAACACAACAGATGATCATAGGGGAAGGGAAGAAAAACTAAGATAAAAACAGAGGGAGGCAAACTGTAAGCAACTCTTAAATACAGAGAACAAGCTGAGGGTTGCTGGGGGGGGGTTGGGCTATACGGGTGATGGGCATTAAGAAGCACGCTTGTTTGGATGAGCACTGGGGGTTATATGTAAGTGATGAATCACTAAATTCTATTCCTGAAATCATTACACTATATGTCAACTAAAATTCAAAAAAAAAAAAGTGACTTATGAGCAACGAGAAAAAAGGCTGCGGTCCCCAGATGCCTACAGCTGTTCACCGCAATGTGATGTCAAGTCTTTCCTGCCTTTGGGCCTCTTGCAGGTACGCTCAGCCTAGGATTCTCCTCCCCATTCTCTGCAAGGTGCTTGGTTCCCTTGTGGCCTTTGGGTCTCAAGTTTCCAAGTTACCTGTTCAAAGAGAGACTTTCCCTGGGGCACCTGGAGGGCTCGGTCACTTAAGCATCTGCCTCTTGGTTTTGGCTCAGGTCATGATCTAACGGTTCATGGGTTTGAGCCTGCATCAGGATTCTTTCTCTCTCCTTCTCTCTGCCTCTCCCCACTTGCTCTCGCCCTCTCAAAATAAATAAGCATTAAAAGAGAGAGAGGGGGGCGCCTGAGTGGCTCAGTCAGCTGAGCGTCTGACTTTGGCTCAGGTCATGATCTCACAGTTCGTGGGTTTGAGCCCTGCGTCGGGCAGTGTGCTGACAGCTCACAGCCTGGAGCCTGTCTTCGGATTCTGTGTCTCCCTCTTTCTCTGACCCTCCCTTGCTCATACTGTCTCTCTCTCTCTCTCTCTCAAAAATAAATAAAAAAGACATTAAAAGTTTTTAAAATAAAAACATATGAGAGAGAGAGAGAGACTTTCCCTGATCATTCATTTTTCTGTTACAGAATTCTGTTCTTTTCCTTAACAGCACCTCTCTCAATTTAGAATATTTATTTTCTTTCCTTAGTGTCTGTATGCTCATATATAAACAGTGAGTTCCATGAAGATATACCTGTGTTTTTTAAAGATTTTATTTTATTATTCTTTAAAAAGTTTTATTTTGAGAGAGGGAGCAGAGCATACACATGGGGGAGAGGCAGAGAGGAAGAGAGAAAATCCTAAGCAGAGCCTGATGTGGGGTTTGATCTCATGAACTGTGAGATCATGACCTGAGCCAAAATCAAAGAGGTGGACACTTAATTGACTGAGCCACTCAGGTGCCCCTAAAGATTTTATTTTTAAATAATCTCTACACCCAATGTGTGACTCAAAGTCACAACCGTAAGATCAAGAGCTGCATGCTTTACCGACTGAGCCCGCCAGGTGCCCTGGGACCTGTCTGTTTTGTTCATCACTCTATATCTTGTCCCATATGCCTATCACAGTATCTGACATTAGTTGATGGTTAACATACATGTGTTAAGTAAATGACTAAATGACATTCTTTGCCAGGGTTACTAGATTAACAAACTAGGAGAATGCCATAGACAGTATATATATATTTTTAATTTTTACTGTTTATTTATTAAATATATTTTTTAATGTTTATTTATTTTTGAGAGAGAGAGAGAGAGACAGAGTGCAAGTGGGGGAGGGGAAGACAGAGAGGGAGACACAGAATCTGAAGCAGGCTCCAGTCTCCGAGCTGTCAGCACAGAGCCCGACGTGGGGCTCGAACTCACCAACCGTGAGATCATGACCTGAGCCGAAGTTGGCCACTTAACCAGCTGAGCCACACAGTCGCCTCTATTTATTTAATTTGAGAGACAGAGACAGCATGAGTTGGGGAGGGGCAGAGAGAGAGAGAATCCTAAGCAGGCTCTGCACTGTCAGCACAGAGTCTGATGCGGGGCTTGAACCCACAAAACTGTGAGATCAAGACCTGGATTGAAACTGAGTCGGATGCTTAACTGACTGAGCCACAGGCACCCCAACAGTGTATCTTGATTTCAGAAACACATAGGTTTCATGACATGTTCTCTTAAAAAGAGAGAGAATGGGCTAGAATATAGAAGCATTTTTATTTGAGCGAACAACCAATCAACCAAATGATTGATTCTCTAATTAGCTAGCTGGTGAGACTGCTGTAACAGGGCTGTTTTATGTCATGGCCCATAGACACCCAGTGGCTTAGAGAAAGCCATCCACATGAGGGCAGCAGAGAGCACTGATAAAGAACCTCAGGAATTTCTGAAACCTGCTGAAAATTGTAATACATAAATATTAGATCACATTTATAGAGCACCATGGGCGAGGTCCTATGCTAACAGTTTATATGTATTAATTTAACATAATCATCAAAACAACAACCTAAGGGGTGGATGCTATATTTGCCCTTTTATAGAGGAGAAAAGAAGCTCAGAGAAGTGAAGGAACTTGCCCAAAGTGATATTAGTGAGTCAGAGCAGCGGACAAAGGGAACAGTTTAGGAGATTTTTAGACAGGTCATTAGGATTCAGTGACCTGCTGTAGTCCCATTCAGAAGCCAGGAGATACTGGAATTCTAGCTAAGGGCTTATAGTTAGGTGTGAAGTTCAAATGAAATTAGGAGCTAACAAGATGTCTGGGTGAAAAAGAATAACAAGAACCACTTACAGTTAACAAGAGACCCAAGAACTAGAGGGTCCTCAAGTCGCTGAAGGCTAAAGGTCAAGAGTAAAGTCTAGGGAGGGACACAGGAATCAGATATGGGGCTCAGACTCAGGACTGCCAGATCATGACCTGAGCTGAAACCAAGTCAGATGCTTAACTCGCGTTAAGCCACTCGAGTGCCCCAGTTTTCCCAAATTTCTAGTTGAAGCAAGGAGAGGGTAGAAAAAGATCATAAAGCAAGAGGTGAAGTTTTTGCTTTCACTGTAGAGATGACGGAGAGGTTACGCCAAGGGGGGACATTGTTTAGAGATGGCTAACAAAAAATCTTAATGTGTTTGAAATAGTTTTTCAGGTGACAGGCATGTGCGTGCCCGTTTCTACACCAGTCTCTGTGGTTTAGCTCATGTTTATGGTTCACCTCAGGAAATCTGCTCAGCTCTAAAGGGGCACTGTGATCTCTTCAAGACCTATTACATCTCCAGGCTTCATGTTGAGAGAATGAACTTCCAAGGCTCCCCAAACAAAACATTCCTACAAATGCAGCCACCAATGGATGGACTAGCTTAGGAACAGCAGCCTAGGCAGTCATCCCAGTGCCTAGGGTTTGTAAAGCTTAGTTGAGTTGAAAGAGTCCCAGCCCCCCCCTCCCCCCCCCCTTTAGCTTTCCATTCTGAGTGAAGAGGCAATATGGTTATTTCCCCACAGGCTGCAATGGACACACTGCACACCATACTACCGGCGTAGGCCATCCTCAGCACGCCATTTCCTCTCTGATCCTCTAAATGTGGTTGGGCCAAGTCTGGAGAGGAGAGGTGGGCTCACAGAGGAATTACTACCATGACGTCCACGTTGCCAGAACGTCGAGGACTTCAGAATGTGGATATGGAGAGAACAGGGTTCTATTTTCAGTGGTAATAGAAAATACCACTTCTCTATTGTGGACTGAAGTAACTGGGCCCCCACCCCCTCCCCCCATTCATCACAGCTACCTATGTCCTGATGAGTCTTCCTCAAACAAAGGCTAGGGAGCAATCTATGAAGTAAGTGAGGGTAGAGAGGAGGCTGTTTACAAAGGAACGGAGTCCCATAGGTTCAGGGGGGAAATGAGTGGGGTAGAAATTTTTGGCTTTTTCTAATGGAGATCTCTTCCCTCAACTTTCTTTAAAAAATTTTTGGTTTAATGTTTGTTTTTGAGAGAGCGAGAGCGCGCGATCATGAGCGGACAGGGGCAGAGAGGGAGACACAGGACTGAGGCAGAGTCCAAGCTCTCAGCACAAAGCCCAACACTGGGCTCGAAGTCATGAACCGTGAGATCATGACCTGAGCTGAAGTTGGACACTTAACTGAGTCACCCATGTGCCCCTCTTCTTCTTCTTCTTTTAATGTTTGTTTTTGAGAGAGCGTAAGCAGGAGAGGGGCAGAGAGGCGACACGGGATGGGGTCTACGTGGACAGTACAGTCCAATGTGGGGCTTGAACTCGTGAACCCCAAGATCGTGACCTGTACCAAAGCTGGAAGCTCAACTGACTGAGCCACCCAGGTGCCCCATCCCCTTCAACCTTCTAAAGTAGAGGCTGTTCATCTTCAGACGATTGTGCTTTCATCATCTTGCAAAGACTTGTTCCTCCTTGAAGCTTATGCCACTGGCTCCACTACCCGTCGGTTCCCCTGCTTTTTGAGGACCCCAGCACCTATTCGCTAACCTGTCTGCCAACTCTCCTATCATTCTGGGTGGTTTTAGGAAAATCCATGTAACCTCTAGTGAGTTCTTTTTCTCTTAATAAGTCCCCC
>NW_027529438.1:4126739-4130185 GCF_008692635.1 Crocuta crocuta
CCCCCACCAGTTACTTCTTAGCTTTCTCAGCTCCAACTTATACTCCTACTTTCCTTATCTTCACCATTTCTGGCCACACAGGTTTTTCTTTCTTTCTTTCTTCCTTTTTTTTTTTTTTAAAGAGATAATCCACTTCCAACTTTGTTTTTATTTTTTAAGTAATCCCCACACCGAATGTGGGGCTTCAACCCACAACCCTGAGACTCTTGAGTCACATGCTCTACCCACTGAGCCAGCCAGTTGCCCCAACACGGGTTTTTCTTGATTGCAACTTCAGGGCCATAGTAAGGAATGGGAGAGGCAGCACCACTGGTGTCAGAACCGGATTCTGAGAGATGGGATCGGCAGCCATGATGCATAAGGGTGGAACAGCACAGGGATCAAGTTCCATGTATCTGGGGGAAGGTTCATGATCCGTATTTGACCTTTGCACCAAGCTTCCAGGAAAACTAGGTCTGGAACTAAAAGCATGTTTCCTATTAGGTGCCTTTCTGAGGACATCTGACACTTGTAACAACTGTGATCCTCTTGAAACACTTTCTTCCCTCAGATTCTGTAACAGTTATCACCTCATTTTTATTCTTTCTCATTGGCTGCTCCTCAAAAATTCTCCAAGGGCTCTTTTTCTACTTGTACTTTAGTTTTTAAAAAATTTTTAATGTTTACTTTTGAGAGACAGAGAATGAGCATAAGACGCGCGCACACACACACACACACACACACACAGAATCCGAAGCAGGCTCTGGGCTCTGAGCCATCAGCACAGAGCCCGAAGTGAGGCTCAAACCCACGAACCGTGAGATCATCATCACCTGAGCTAAAGTCAGACACTTAACCAATGGAGCCACCCCGGTGCCCTTCTACTTGTACTTTCAATGCTGGCATTCCCCCAAAGCACTCTCCTTAGCCCTCTGCTGTTCTCTGGAGTTTACCCAAATCTATAGCTGCAACTGCCACTGAAATGTTTGTAATTCCGAATCTCTGACCTATACATCACTGGAGTTTCTAAAAAGTAGTTTTCTAGAAAATATAGGTCCACAGTAAAGCAAATTCAAACAGTAAAGATGGATCTAAAATGAAAAGCATAGGGGCACCTGGGTGGCTCAGTCGGTTAAACGTCCGACTTTGGCTCAGGTCATGATCTCACAGTTCGTGGGTTCGAGCCCCGCATCGGGCTCTGTGCTGACAAGCTCAGAGCCTGAAGCCTGTTTCAGATTCTGTGTCTCCCTCTCTCTGACCCTCCCTTGCTTACACGCTCTCTCTCTCAGAAATAAGTAAAACATTAAAACATTTTTAAAATAAAATGTATATGGGCGCCTGGGTGGCTCAGTCGGTTAACCATCCGACTTCGGCTCAGGTCATGATCTCATGGCTCGTGGGTTCGAACCCCACGTTGGGCTCTGTGCTAACAGCTAGCTCAGAGCCTGGAGCCTGTTTCAGATTCTGTGTCCCCCTACTCATTCTGTGTCTCCCTCTCTCTCTGACCCTCCGCCTCAGTCTCTATCTCTCTCTCAAAAATAAATAAAACATTAAAAATTTTTGTTTTTTTTATTTTATTTATTTCTAGGATAGAGAGAGACAGCGTGAACAGGTGAGGGTCAGACAGAGAGGGAGACACAGACTCTGAAACAGGCTCCAGCCTCTGAGCTGGCAGTCAGCAAAGAGCCCGACGCGGGGCTCGAACCCACGAACCGCGAGATCATGACCTAAGCGAAAGTCGGACGCTTAACCGACTAAGCCACCCAGGCGCCCCAAAACATTAAAAAATTTTTTAAAAAATAAAAAGTATAAATTTCATCCTTCTCAGGCCCACACTCGTCATGTTTAATTTTTTAATGCCTGTGTAAATGTGCTGTATGTATACTTCTGCCCTTGCTTTCCCCCCCATGGAATAATTACCTTTTAATTTACTTCTCCTACTATTAGATCTGTGTATTCAATTGCCATTGGTACTTCTGGCTGTCCCACAGGCATCTAAAACTCCTTCTGTCTTTGTAATTTAGCCTCAGGCTACACCCGACTGTCAACCCCCTCCCCCCCCTTTTTTTTTTAACAGTCAACACCATGAGAAAACGGTTTTTACATACTGTCCCTTTCCAGTCAGTCACTCAATTTAACTTACTTTGGTTTCTATCCCACCATATCTCTGAAACAAGTTGCTTCAAAATTACCAAAGGACTTCCTTCTGCTGGAAACATTTTAGCCCACATTTACCTAATCTGTTACGTTCAACACTTAGACCAGGTTTCCTGATACTTCTCTCTTGGATTCCTTTCTTCCCTTGTCTGCCCCTTCTCAGTGCCCCCCTTTCCTGTCTTCTTCCCTCATCTCGTTTTTCAGATGCAGATAGTCCTCTCTAGGCCGCCTTGTTCACTTCCATTTCAACAACTATCTCCATTCACACACTCGCTCGCACGCACGCCTCAAGCTTTTGGGCTTCCAACCCATGTTACCCAATATTCAACTAACAGGCATCCCACAGGCACCTAAAACTCATTCTCTCCCCAGAAACAAAACAGAAAATGGCATCGCTTTCCCCCAGTGGTCCAAGTCAGAGCACTGGGAAATCACCTCGGCCTCCTCCCGATTTCCGATCTAGTTCTCTCCACCTGCAGTCGCCCTTCTCCAGGGCAGATCACTGCCGTCGCTCGCCCGGATAAAAACTTCCCGATTGTTCTCCTTGCCTGTGACTTCGTTCTCTCCTACCCATTCTCCCCATCGCAACCAGCGATCTTTTAAAAATGCAAGCACAATTGTTCCCTTCTCGGCCAAGGCTCTTCGAAGCCTCTGCACTGCCCTTCGGATAAAATCAACTAATTTACAAAGCCTTGCGCAATCGGTCCCTCCCAGTCTCACAGGCCTCATCTATTACCTCTCCTTTAACCAACAGGCTGCCGGCGGCTCCAGAACGCACCCGGCTCCCCCAGCCCCAATTCCCACCAGTCCAAAGTTCGGCTCTGGCGACACTTCCTTCAGGAAGCGGGCGCTTAAAAGGCACAGGCTCAAAGAATGAAATCCGAGGGGGGCATCTGAGCCGCGCACTCCGCTCGGGACTAAGCTTTACGGAAAGTCCGGATTTACCGGAAGTTCAGGGCAAAGGTCAAACCCCGATCGTGAACCTTCCCCGAGGTTCGCGGGGCAGTCCGACCCTTGCTCTGTTCCGCCCTTATGAGTCATGGCTGCTAGCCCCAGCCTTTCGACGGGTCTTGAGGTCGCCACCGGCCCGCTCTGGCGCCACCAAGGTTCTCACACTCGAGAACGCAGCCCGCACTCCCTGCTCATCAAGGCCCTGAAGCCGCCGTCGAGAACTCGCGTTGCCCGCTTGCCCCAAAGCAAGATGGCCGCCAGTCTCTAGTCTCTCGTCCCAAAGTGAAGCTATCCACGCCCCGGTCCATGCCGCTGCCAGGCTGCCCACACCTAGCATGGCCACCCCGGCTCATGCCTCA
>NW_027529438.1:4130274-4156806 GCF_008692635.1 Crocuta crocuta
GGCAACTGTGGGAGAGCGCAGGGGCGAGGCGGGGGATTGGGCGCGGGGAGGGGCGTAAACAAGGGCCGGGCCGGGCCCGGCCGGGGGTGCTGGCGCGGCCGAGGTGGGAGTGGGGCTGCGATCCCGCCGGATTGAGGGCGGTGGGCGCGGGAGGGAGCGGCCGGGGGTGCGGAGGGGAGGAGGCTGGGTGGCATGCGGTGGGAGGGACTGGACTCTGGAGAGCGGTGTTGTGAGGAGGTGGGAGAGGGTGAGGAGGGGACTTCAGACGTTTGGGGGGGGGAGGTTTTGAAAGTGTTAATTTGGAGGTGGGAGGGGGAAGGGCCTAGGGGAGAATTTGGGTGGAAAAGAAGAGCACGGAGATTTGGGGGAATGGAGAGCGTGGCGGTGTGACGAGGTAATGGGGAAAGTGAGAGACTAGGAGGAAAGTTTGGGAGGCAGGGGAGTGGGCTGGGAGATAGGACAGTGGAGCTGCACGGGTGATAGACGTGGGGGGTTCCCCTTTCCCCGTGGAAAGGAAGAGAGAGCAGAGTTAAGCAGCATCAGTTGCAACCAATTCTAATTGCCAGGCCTTCAGCTCTTAATAGGGTGGGAAGGGCAGAAGGGAACGGCTTGGAGAATTGGGGAATTTGGAGAATGGATGAGGGTTCAACTGGATTTGCTTTTCAGAGGCTCCCTGACTTGGCTGCTCCCTTGGTTTTCCTGGTTAGGGAAAGAAGGGAGAATGGGGAAGCCGGTGTCACCGCCGCCGAAGTGGGGAAGGAGTAAAGGACTTTTCTAGTGTCTAGCAATTAGCAGTGTAAGAATGGGGAAACAGCCATGCTGGTGTGGAGCCCTACATGCCAGGGTGGAGGCTCTGGAAGTCTGAGAAAGGGAACAGAAAACAGGATGGCATCTAAGGCAGCCTGGATAATTAAACGATTGCTTTAGTTTCCAGACTTTTTTTCCTTCTTCTTTTTAAGTGCTAAGCGCGAGGGGGTCAGCGTTCATGCATAGAAAACGTTCCCTGGTGAAAGGTAGATGTATCAGTGAATGCGGTCTCAGTGGTTATTTTGTTTTCACTGTGTGCTAAGGGAAAGGCTACTTCTGGTCTGATAAGCCAAGTGATAGAAAGTGACTTCTTTGGCTGTAACCACTTCCCTGCCCCCAGTTCTCCCTAAGGTTGAAAGGCAATGTTAGAATGTAATGAAATGTAACTAGATAGATGGGTCTCCTAAGGAATTGAGGAGTCAGGTGAGAAGGTATCAGAGGATGGTTGGCTTTCCCACAAGTTGTTGAATTAATTTGGGACCTTTCTTGCCATGGGCCACTGAGGCTGGAAGTTCTTGGAGTCGGTATTGTTCTGTGAATGGTTGGTAGAGAGTTAGGGAGCCTTAGGGACTTGGTTGGGAGGGAGTTCTCCCACTTTGCTCGCATTAGATCATTTTAATCGAAATGGCATTAGGTGTGTCTGTGTATTTTTGTAACTGAGACTAACTCTTTGGGCCTTTGATGTTTCAAAATCACGCTGGAAAATTGACTCTTTCCCCCCTCCTTATTTGTTTTTGTTTTGCTGCTGGCTTCAAACCTTGTGCTAGGAAGAGACCTGGGAAATTAAGTTTCTTGCAAAGGTAAGTTGGGAGCTTTTTATTGTTTTTGAACAATGGGAGGGGATGGGAATGGCACGAGAAATGCATTGGGATTGAGCCCAGTAATCGGTTAGATGCCAGGGAAAATGAGTTTTCACCTACCCAGCTGAGAGAAGACCTGTTGCAGTTACCGTGTCTCTGGGTAACTGGAAATTTGGTAGGAGGGAAAGAAGAGCAGAATTAGGTGTTTCAGCGGCGCCTGGGTGGCTCAGGTCGGTTAAGCGTCCAGCTTGGGCTCAGGTCATGATCTCACGGTTTTTGAGTTCGGTTTTGGAGTTCGAGCCCCGCATCGGGCTCTGCGGACAGCTAGCTCAGAGCCTGGAACCTGCTTCACATTCTGTATCTCCCTCTCTCTCTCTGCCCCTCCCTTGCTCGTGCTCTGTCTCTGTCTCTCTCTCCCTCTCAAAAGTAAATAAACGTTAAAAAATAATAGAAAAAAAAGAAATTAGGTCTTTCAGGACAGGCTCTCAGCTTTGGTCTGCTATTCTCTAGTCTTCATGGCGAGCTCCGAGAGAAGCATTGTTTAACATATGGAACTAGTACTTTAGTACAGTGTCTATGAATGTTACCCTTGGAGGGCTGCTGAGGGACCTCACCTTTCTCTCCTGGTTGTTTAGGGTTCCTGGAATCTTCCTTTTGAAAACATACTGTGTAATTCTGACTTCCAGATACTTGGCTACGTTTTCCCCTGTCCCACCAGCAGGAAAGCTCTCGCTGCACTATTTAAGCTTTTCCATGTTGTTTTCATTCCAAGTTTCGAGACCTCACTCTTTTTTAGTTCTTCCACATGACTTTCCTCCCTAAGGGCTCCGGAGAGAGTCAGATACCTCTAGTTCTGTGAAAATACAGATGTCATCCTTGTTGGGGTGATACTAGACTTTCGTCTTCATTTCAAGAGATCATTCTTTTTTGTTGCCTCCACGTGACATCCCTCTAAGGGCTTCCGAGAGAGTTGAGTGCCTCAACAAACACAGATGTCATTCCTGGTTGGGACGAGACTAGACTTTGCTGGGGAGTAGAAACCGGATAGCTCTGTAGGTATATGTACGCTCTCTGTTGGCCCTGGGCTGGCTCAGAGCTCCCTCAAGAAACCAAAGTAGCAAAAAACTATAACGCCAGGAAATGCAGCGGTTCCTCGGAATAAAGAGCTCTTCTTGGAAAACTTGGGGGGGACTCATGTTAGGTTCTCAAATGGACTCAAAGCCAGATCAGGACTCTTGTTGCCCGGAGTGTTTTGTTTGTCTCTTGTATCGCTGTGTTTCAGATACCAGGACTCAGAAATTTTTAAAAATCTGTTTAGAGGAGGTATGTTCTCCTTACTGCTGTGACATCTCTCCTCTAGGATCCCTGTGTCACTGACGCTGTGTTCCCAGGTGTAGCTGTGACAGAAAGCTGTGCATATTTTGGTTGAAGAGGAAGTTGGGCATGTTCTTTTAGTGCTGAAGTTAGACGGATTCTTGGAACCCCATCTGAATTGCTGAGTGGACTCGCCATCCTAGATGATAATTAAGTTGTTGGGGGGGGGCGTGCTGTGTATTAGCTTGCACGTCAGCCTCCTGACAGTTCTCCCAAGGACACGGCCCTGGGAAACTTGCACCTCTTCTACATTTTGCCTCCTTGAATAAGCAGGACGACTGATCAGCAGTCAAGTAAGGAAAGGTCTGCCGCTCGTCTGGGTTCAGGACTTTACAGATGGCCATGGGGACGAAGTGCAGGATCCTTTTTGTTGGTCTGCAGAGGATGGCATGTCTCTTCTCATCATAGAGACCCAGATTGAACTGGGTCACATTCGACCCCCTGAGATGGGGCAGAAGAGAGGGTAGCCTCACTGCCTGCTGCTCACCTGAACGGCAACCGCAGGTGATAGAGAAGCAACGGTTGGAGTGGGTGGAACTCCTTAGTGCTCCTTGGACTCGCGAGTTAAATAGTCTGCGTCTGACTGGCTTTTCTTTTCTTCTGAAATAATTGTTTGATGGGTTTGGGTCGGAGGGACCAAATGGCTTCCTTCTCTAGATCTAGGCTGGGAGGTGACTTGCTGGGTCTCTTCTTTTGACCCTTCCTATCACGGTCCATGTAGAATAGGGTTGCTCATCCCAAGCATCATTGACATTCCGGGGTGGATAATTCTTTCTTGTGGGGGCTCTTCTGTGCATCATAGGATGTTTAGAAGCATCTGTGGCCTCTACTCACTGCATGCCAGTAGCACAGTCCTTTATCCCCTCCAGTCATAACTGGAGTCTGAAATGTCTCCAGGCATTGCCAGATGCCCCTGGGGGTGGGGGGAGCGTCCTCCGTGGTTGAGAACCAGTGACCTAGAAGCTCTGGTCGGTCCTGGCCCTTTGAATGAGCCAGCCTGGGATCCAGGACTTAAAGGTGGATTTTTCCCCCCTTCTCTCTAGGGAGTTCACCCTCAGAGAACTGAGGTCTGTTACAGAATTGCATCCACTGATACATAATATTTAGGACCATAGTGCTTTCCTGTATTCTGCCCCATTTTCCAGGGGCAAGGCATGTAGGGACAGTATTTCTTCTTTTCTGGGGACTTTGAATTAGGGAGCTCTCCAGCAACCTGCTCCACAGATTGGTTGAATGTGACACCTGCCCATCTGCTTTTTCTGAGCTCGTCATAATCAGCAGCTGGCCGAGAGGAACAGGTGGGGTAGGGACCGCGGAGAAGTCTAGGGAGGCTCAGTTTTCTCATGTTGCCTGTTATGAGCAAGGAGTTACTTTTCTTCACCATCCCCTCCCCTCCCACTCCCCACCCGCAGTTTGTACCCAGTAAGTACAACAGATGAGAGGAAGGTACAGAGAGAACCAGCCTGTAGTTGGGTAGCTGTTTCCCAGCTGTTTCCCAGGTCTCGGGGGAGGGGGGGGAGGAGCGGCATCTAGCCTCTCATAAGTAGATATGAGCTGTGTTTCTTATCCATATTTCAAACCTATGTTGGGGAGCTGAGTGCTTACAGGGGGGAGCTCCCCTTCAGGTATGAGTCTCTGCTTCCATTTTAGGCTATGGAGGGAGGGAGGGTCAGGTGCTCCTTTTTCTTCAGTGTTCTCAGAGTCCATCAACTTGGCTCGTCTGAAACAGCTTATTTTATTCTCTCTCTCGAAGTTTATTTATTTTGAGAGAGAGAGCACGTGTACACCCATGCTTTGAGCGGGGGAGAGGCAGAGGGAGGGAGAGAATCCCAAGCAGGTTCTGTCCTGTCAGCGCGGAGCCTGATGCGGGCCTTGACCGAACTGTGAGATCATGACCTCAGCTGAAGTCCAGAGTTGGACGCTTAACCAACTGAGCCACCCAGTGTCCCTGTTCTCTTTTGACTTAGTGTTTTGCTCTAGGAAATAGGACCACCCATCTTACTATTGCTGGGTGGGGTGCCGTGGTGTGGGCAGTCCACACAGCATGGGGGGGGCTGCAGCTAGCTAGCGGTACGTGTGGGACCTGGCTTGTGTGTATGTGTGTCTTTAACGAGGCCTTTTCTTGGACGTCAGTGGATTTTTAAAAATATTTGTTTATTTTTTGTTTTGTTATGTTTGTTTATAAAATACTGTTTATTTTGAGAGAGAGAGAGTGGGAAAGAGCCCAAGTGGGGACAGGCACAGAGAGAGGAGAGGAAAGGATTGAGAGCAAGAGCATGTGTGCGCGCATGAGAGAGAGAGAGAGAGAGAGAGAATATCCCAAGCAGGCTTGAGATCTGGGGCTCGATCTCACGAACTGTGACATCATGACCTGAGCTTAAACCGAATCAGATGCTTAACTGACTGAGCCGCCCAAGCGCCCCTATGTGGGCTTGTTTCTTAATTGATGATGCTTTTGATGTTCTCTTGGAGACTCAGTTCAGTTCAGTAGGTTGTGAGTACTATGCCAGCCTCTATGCATTGCTAGGCACTGAGGATATAAAGGTGAATATGACTTAGTCCATCTCCACGAGTTGCTTAAGATGGGCTGGGATAATAAATACATGAGTGATTTTACAGTTTGATAAGGGGTTTAAAAGAAATACGCATGAGGTTCCAGGAGCACGGAAGGGGACTACGTATCCCAGCATGGAGGTGTGGAGACGAACTTGAAGATTATCTGAGCTGACCCCTAAAGGACGAGTAGGAGTTGGCCATGTGAAAATGAGCAGTGATGGGGCAGGGGATAGAAAAGTGAGAGGGGCATTCAGGCAAAGCCAGTAGAGACAGGGACAGAGGAATGGACTGCACGCTGTGTGTGAGCTATAAACAAATCGAGAATGGTAGAGAAAAAAAAGTGGGTTATGTATGAGGTTGGAAAGGTAGGCAGGGCCTCATCTCAGAAGGTTTGGTCTGTTGCGTGAGGGGAGTTTGGAGTGTCCTAGGTAAGGAGGGGGCTGGAGCTAAGTCTTAAGCAGAAAAGTGATGTGGTCAGTTGTGCATTTTACTAAAAAAAATTTTTTTTTAATGTTTGTTGATGTTAGAGTGTGAACAGGGGAGGGGCTGAGAGAGAGGGAGACACAGGCTCCGAGCTGTCAGCACAGAGCCTGATGCAGGGCTCAGACTCACAGACTACAAGATCATGACCTGGGCCAAAGTCAGACACTTAACCCACTGAGCGCCCCATGTGCCCCTCAGTTGTGCATTTTAGGTAGCCAATGCAGCTGGATGTGAGGAATGGATTAGGTGGGTGAAGATTGGTGGGCGGGGGAGCCCTTGAAAGACTGTTGCCGTAGTCCAAGTGAGAGATCATCAGGACCTGAACCGGGGCAGGGGCAGTGGATTTAAGATGTATTTAGGTGTAGCTTCAACAGGAACCTATAATGAGTCGGGTGATTGGGGCTGTGGTTTGGTGGAACAGTATTTGGGCAGTGCGTGTGTGATTAGCGTGGATGTTGAAACCTGGGGACTTCAGGCTTGGTTACTGGCTGGTCATTGACGTTACCCCGCTTGATGGTGAAACTTAGTGAATCAAACATCGAATTATAGGGGCACCTGGGGGGCTCAGTCGGTTGAGCGTCTGACTCTTGATTTTGGCTCAGGTCACGATCTCACGACTGTGAGCTCAAGCCCTGCGTCAGGCTCTGTGCTGAGCGTGGAGCCTGCTTGGGATTCTCTGTCTCCCTCTCTCTCTGCCCCTCTCCTCGTGCTCTCTCTCTCAAAATAAATGTGAAAGAAAAAACATTATGGGGTGAATGTTGGGCTACTGTCGGTCGTTGCAAGGGGGTGGGCAAATGATAGCCACGAGGAAGGCGTAGAAGGGGGTGTACATCCAAATGCTGCGCGAGCATCATTGGTGAGGACACTGGCAAGAGAGGGTCACAAGAAGGCTCAACGTAGGCGCTTAGTAATGTTTGTTGGTTTAAATCTGTGAGTTTTGGTGAATATTGTTGGCTACCCTCCTGCACAGTTATGCCTTTGAACTTGGTTGGATTGCGGGAAGTATGAGGATAAGATTCACGGGGGATGGATCTGGGCTGCAGAGGTCAAGGATGCTTATGTCTTTAAAATCTCTTTCATGGTTATTGACACAGCAGTTTCACATGTAATTTCTAATTGGATTCTTAACAAGCCCGAGGAGTAGTTTCATTTTTGTAGATGGGGGACAGTGACTTTGAAGTTTAGTGACTTGCCTAAAGTCACACAGCTACACAGCTTGTTCATGATACAGGCAGAATTAAAACTACCTAAAGATTTTCAGTTACCCTACTGTCTGTAAGTTCTGCTCCTGCAGCTTCCATATTAGTTAAGAGTGAATTCTTGGGGCGCCTGGGGGGGTGCTCAGTGGGTTAAGCATCTGACTTCGGCTCAGGTCATGATCTCACAGTTCATGAGTTTGAGCCCCGCGTCGGGCTCTGTGCTGACAGCTCAGAGCCTGGAGCTGCTTCAGATTCTGTGTCTCCCTCTCTCTTGCTCTCCCCCTTGTTTGTGCTCTTTCTCAAAAATAAACATTTAAAAAAAATGAATTCTCTACTTTTGTCAGGCTTGCCTACATTTAAGAGGTGAGATGGGGGGTAGAAGGGAGAGCACAGGGGACCAAAAGTAGTATTTGGGGGTGCAGGGGAAGAATCGGGGTAACATCTAATAGCAATTCCTGCTGAACATGCAGCCCTGAAATTGCATGTAACACCCTCGGGGAACGCGACCCCGTTTTCCAGCAGGGTAGCAGCTGTTGGATGTGGAGGGCGCGAGGCTGTATTTTTCAATGAACACTTTTTTTTTTAATTTCTAGGAGAGAGAGAGAGAGAGACAGCGTGAGCAGGGGAGGGTCAGAGAGAGAGGGAGTCACAGACTGAAACAGGCTCCAGGCTCTGAGCTGGCAGTCAGCACAGAGCCCGACGCGGGGCTCAAACCCACGAACCGCGAGATCATGACCTAAGCGAAAGTCGGACACTTAACCGACTAAGCCACCCAGGCGCCCCAATGAACACTTTTTAAAATTTAATAAAACCTGACTCAGCGTTGCCCCGCGCCAGGCACTGTGTGAGGCACTGGACAGAGGGGAGCGAGTAAGACCCGTCCATGTCACTGGGTGGCTCACAGGCCCTTTGCTCATCCCTGCAGCGGAGCGGGGCTCGCGGCCGCCGAGCGGGGCCTCCGGACGGCGCCGCGCACCCAANACAGCCTGCACCGCATGTTCGACATCGTGGGTGCCCACCTGACACACAGGGACGTGCGCGTCCTCTCTTTCCTCTTTGTTGATGTCATCGATGACCACGAGCGCGGCCTCATCCGAAACGGACGCGACTTCTTACTGGCGTTGGAGCGCCAGGGCCGCTGCGACGAGAGTAACTTCCGCCAGGTGCTGCAGCTGCTGCGGATCATCACCCGCCATGACCTGCTGCCCTACGTCACCCTCAAGAGGAGACGGGCTGGTGAGGGTGCCTGGAGGGCCGGCGGGCTCAGGGAAGTGTGTGGGGGGCTGGTGGTGCTGGGTAGAGGCAACAACCCTGGGGGCTCCCTGGGAGGAGTTAGGAGGCTCCTTGGAGGGTTGGACCACAAGGGGGGTGCCTCTCTTCCTGAAGGACTCCCTCCCCTCCTAGTGTGCCCCGATCTTGTAGACAAGTATCTGGAGGAGACGTCGATTCGCTATGTGACCCCCAGAGCCCTCAGTGATCCAGAACCGAGGCCTCCCCAGTCCCCTAAAACAGGTAAGAACATGTGAACTCCTCCAAATTTTCCTGGAGCATCTGACTCTCGACCTCGGGGTTGAGGTCAAGCCCTATTTTGGGAATAGAGCTCACTTAAAAAAAAAAAAAAAAGCCACCAAATTGATCATGTTCCCAGCTTTGCCAGCCCGCATGAAGGGCACTGGGTCTCTCTCGCCAGCAGCTAGCCCTACAAAAATTGGGTGCGGTGTTAATGCCTCACCTGTGTCCTGTGATCGTCCCCACATTGTGTCCTCCTCTTGGGTCGTGTTACTGATACGGGTTTTAGTGCTAAGTCGTAAGTGATTCCTTCCTCATTCCAAGAGAAGGGCGTGCATTTCTACTTTGACCCCGCTCTGTTTTCCCCTTTCCCCTGCTCAGTGCCTCCCCACTACCCTGTGGTGTGCTGCCCCAGTGCGGGCCCTCAGATGTGTAGCAAGCGGCCAGCTCGAGGGAGAGCCACGCTTGGGAGCCAGCGAAAACGCCGGAAGTCAGTAACGCCAGATCCCAAGGAAAAGCAGACATGTGGTGAGGAAGTTGAAGGGTTCTAGATGCAGAGTGGACCGGAGGGGGGAGCACGGAGAACTGCTGAGACCCCGGGCAGTTTAGGCTATCTAGTGCCAGGCTCATGTCGAACGGGTGAATGATTTAGTGGGATTGAATCGCTTCATCTCTGGAGAGAGAATTCCTCGGTCTTTGTGACAGAGTCCATTTCACGGCTTTCTAGTTAATACGAGATCAGAGGGATGCTGGTACAACCTCCTTACCTTAGGGTGGACCAACTTTTGATCGAACACGAAAACGAACTTGTGTGCCTGGGGCGCCTGGGTGGCTCAGTCGGTTCAGCGTCCGCCTTTTGCTCAGGTCACAATCTCAAAGTTCATGAGTTGGAGCCCCAGCTGTGCTGACAGCTCAGAGCCTGGAGCCTGCTGTGGGTTCTGTGTCTCCCTCTCTCTCTGCCCCTCCCCCGCTCACGCTTTGTCTCTCTCTCTCTCTCAAAGAAAACATTTAAAAATATATTTAATGGGGCGCCTGGGTGGCTTAGTCGGTTAAGCGTCTGACTTTTGCTTAGGTCATGATCTCGCGGTTCGTGGGTTCGAGCCCCGCGTCGGGCTCTGTGCTGACTGCCAGCTCAGAGCCTGGAGCCTGTTTCAGTCTGTGACTCCCTCTCTCTCTGACCCTTCCCTGCTCACGCTGTCTCTCTCTCTCCTAGAAATAAATAAAACATTAAAAAAAAAAAAGTAAAAATATATTTAAAAAAAGTAAAAACAATTAAGTGAACGTGTGTGCCTGTTAGGAAATTATTGCCTGGAAGCAGGGTGCTGCTTGTGAGGGATAGCGATGCCCCGGGCCCGGGCCTGGGCCATTTCAGGGGAACTTGCGTTCAGGCAGGGATTTCAGGGGTGCGCAGGAGACCTGGTCCTGGGGCAGAGGGAGGACAGCTGTCAGGCTGGTCCTTCAGGCCGTCGGGCAGGGCTGTCAGCGCCCTCTCCGCAACCACTTGTGCGTGTCTGCTCTCCCCCACAGACATCAGGCTGCGGGTTCGGGCCGAATACTGCCAGCACGAGACCGCTCTGCAAGGCAACGTCTTCTCTAACAAGCAGGACCCGCTGGAGCGGCAGTTTGAGCGCTTTAACCAGGCCAACACCATCCTCAAGTCCCGGGACCTGGGTTCCATCATCTGTGACATCAAGTTCTCCGAGCTCACCTACCTCGACGCATTCTGGCGCGACTACATCAACGGCTCGCTCCTCGAGGCGCTCAAAGGTGTCTTTATCACAGACTCCCTCAAGCAGGCTGTGGGCCACGAAGCCATCAAGCTGCTGGTGAACGTGGATGAGGAGGACTACGAGCTGGGCCGGCAGAAACTCCTGAGGAACTTGATGCTGCAGGCACTGCCCTGACCCTTCCCCTCTCGCCTCTTGGGGGACGGATCCCACCGCCCACCTCTGGAGCTTACACACTGTTCTGGGGTTTGTTCTCTACCCTTCCGACCAATCACACCCCTGCCTTTTTTTTTTTTTTTAAAGGAAAAGACAAAGGAAAATGGAAGTGGTGTTCCCCACCCCTCCCTGCACCCACGTGCCTGGGCTTCCCGTTTCCCGTTTCCATGTTCCCGTCCCCTCCTGATGTGTGTCTCTACAGCCACCTTGCCACTGAGCCGTAAGACAAATGTAGAGGGAGAAGCAAAGTCTATAGGACATAGTCTTTGTAGGGGACCGAAGTGAACACTGCTTTCGGGTGCACTGCGTGGTCATCAGTACTTCTGGCTTTCTGAGGGCTCGTAAATTTTGTCTGCAAAAACCAAAGGGCTGAGTGAGGGAGCTGTGTGGAAGGTGGGACTCTGAAGTGTATTTTGGAAATTAATCACCACCCTCTCCCAAATTATAGAATTTTTAAAAAACGAAAGAAGCTGTGGCCCTTTCCACTCTCTCCCGGCCTCTGGTGCTGCTCCTCTCTGCCTCGTTTCCTCCATTCCATGGCTTGAAACCTCTGCCTGGTGTGGCTCTTCCCCCTCTTGTCAAACCCTCCTCAAGGGAGTCAGAGGTGAGAGGAGGAGGCCAGCCCGGTCCCCGCTCCCACAGAGGGGCAGGGGGCGCGCAGGGCGGATGGCAAAGGGGTTGCTGATAAAAATACACTCCCCCTGAAAAGGGGAAGGGGGAGTGTGAGACTTCCCTTCCATGTTTAAGTGAAAATAAATAATGTACCCTGCAGCCCCTTTCCCCTTTGCTTTCTTCTGGCTTGGGCGAAGGGCATTCTAGGTGACAGTGAAGTCATTCGGTACCCACTCCTCTCTCCTTTTTCCTCCCCCACTCTCTCCCCCACTCCCACGCCCAAGCCTGGGAGCGTGGGGCCGGGACATGCACTGAGTGTCGCACTTTGATTGGGGCAGAGAGGCATGTCCAAGGAGCCGGAGGCCTAGAACTGGAGTCCAGCCCAGCGGGTACAGCACCTCCTCCCCGTTCAGCTCCCAAAGGAGACGTCCAGACACAGACTTTCTGATGATTCTATTTTTTTCAATGCCAGTGCTGCTCAGCCCTCCGCATAACTTCAGTTTTCATGAAATAAACAGTGACTATAGAAAAATCCCACCTTTCTGAAACTGAAATCCGAGCTCAGGGGGAAGCTTCTTCTTTCCCAAGAAGCTGAGCCTGGGTCCCATCAAGAGAGTCGGGGCTCTCCAGGGGAGGGGAGCTGCGCCTGGGTCCGGCCACAGCCTGACCTGCTCACCACGGGGGTCCCCGCTCACAGAAGTCAGTCTTAAGCCAGCGGGTGGCCCAGACTGCCATAGAGGTCAGGCCTGCGGTGCTGGAACACAGGCAGGTGTTGGCGCAGCTGCCGAAGGTAACTGAGGTCGATCCGGGCAAGGCAGAGGCCTGGTCCTTCCGAGCAGCGGGCCACCACTGTTCCCCAGGGGTCCACCACCATGCTGTGGCCGTGACTTGCTCTCTTCTCGTGGTGGCGTCCACACTGTGCCGCTGCCACTACGTAGCACTGGGTTTCGATGGCACGGGCCCGCAGCAACACCTGGGGGGGAGGGGACGTGCGCTCACGTACGTACGCGGAGCGTCTAGTGGGGAACTGATAGGCGATGGACGTTCCAGGCCAGGCTACTCCTCGTGACCATGACCGTTCCGGTAATTGCCTCGGAATGATTTACCCATTAACTCTTCTTTAATGTGAGAGGCAGCAATCTAGGGAATGAACTTCTCTCTCCCTCAGTGGGAAGGGGAAGAAAATCTTTTCTTTGACTGGCGGGGCCAAGGGTGCAGAAGGAAGGTAAGAGGAGGCCCTTATGTTTCGAAGAGAGATCCTCTTACCTCCCAGTGGGCTGGGCCCGTAACAGATCCAAACGCTGAAGGGTAGGTGAGTATTTCTGCTCCAGCCTGAGCCAGTGCCAGAGAGAGTTCAGGAAACCGCATATCGTAGCAGATAGCTAGGCCAATCTGCAACGAAAAAGAGCCTGACACCCCCGTCCTGTTTGTCAGAGCACCTAGGCATTACCTCCCTACCCCGCTCCTTAGGGCTTTCCCTCTGTTACCACTTTCAGAGTGTTCCTCCTCTCCCGCCCCACTCTTGTTCCTGATCCCCCCCCTCCTCCTCTCACAGCTCCCACCTTGCCTGCTGGGGTGCTAACAGGACACTCCAGACTGGGCCCGGGAATAGTAGAGCTGCTCTCACGCATAGGCCCCTGCCCCGGAATCTCCACATCACACAGATGAGTCTTCCTGTAAGCGGCCACTACCGAGCCTGGAGTGAGAGAGAGGAGGAGGGCTCAGTGCTGGTGCTCTAGAAGCGCCCAACTTCGCTCCTCTCCTCCTAGGGAGTCCGTTTATAAGCTAGGATGCGAAGTACAACTACCCTTTGACCAAGGAAACAGAGTTGCGAAACAGTTCTGGAGGACCTTAAGTTTAGGTAGAAAAGCCTGGGAAGAGGGAGGCTGAAGAGTTCCAAAGTCTCACCCTTGTTGTCCAGAAGCACATGACAATTGTAGATTTTCTGCGTCTGCTCCCAGTCCGGACCTCGCTCGTGGAAACCACCCAAGGACAGCCAGAGTCCACACTCCCTGGGGGGGGGGGGGGGGGGGGGGGGGNGGGGGGGGGGGGGTGGAGGCAGCGATACGGACGACCCTCCCCTCTGGCAACTCAGGGACACTACCCAACAAAGAAACTACCTTTCCCTCCCCCTTTCCCGATACCTGGCAAGCTGGGTATATTCTCCTAAAAGGTTCCCACCCAGTGGCTCAGACAGGCGGAGCGTCTCGGCAGAGTCCCGTGCAATGAAGTCAAATGCCTCGGGCAGGAAAGCGAGGCAGGCACCCAGTCTGGCAGCCTCGCGAATGAGCTCTGCGCATGTTTGAAAGTTCTGCTGCTTGTCTGGTGTTGATGTTACCTGGCACACAGCCACCAGTGGCAGTTCCCGGGAAGAAGAGGAGATGGCCATGGCTCCGGGCCTGTGAATGGCACCGGCAGCACTCAGATTTCCCAGCAAGGGAAAATCTCAGTTCAATGATAAGGGTCTCAAAGTGGGAGGCGGGAGGGCTGGGCTGCCCTTTGATTTCTGCTCTTATAGGGCACAACGACCCACCGATGAAATGTTCTGTGGATGGTTGGTCCCCCAGCATTTGCCACCGTCTGGTCACTTAACAAACATTTACTGAGCATCTACTGAGGCACTGAAGACAGAACAAAACGTGTTACCTGGGCTGTGCACAAAGTACTGACGGTCGAGGGATCCGGAATCCGGGGCACAAAAGAAGGGACAGGAGCTGGTGAGGAGGCCTGATGATGAAGCCCAGCCTGAAGAAGGTGAGAAATCAGGACACCGGCCCCTCCCTCAAGCAGTACATTTCTAGGCTTCTCTGACTTCTCTCTCCATACTGTGGGGCCGAATCAGGGCCCTGCCAGTAAAAGCCCCTAAGTCTTCAAGACACTCTAAGTAAGTAATTATGGGCTACAGGAAGAGATCATAAAGTGGGAAGATGGAGGAAAGGGCTTTCCTGGGCACCTGAATACCTCGACTTTCAGCGATCTCAGATTAATGAAGCCATTTTCCTCGGCCAAACCTATCCGCGCTTCAAAAGTCATCTCCGTGAAACTTCCTTGTCCTTCCCAGCCTCTCTTCTTGACTGCGCACCTGCACAGCTTTACTGCCCCAAAGCAGATTTCCCCCCTGACCCTGGAATCTCCGGCGGGAAATTCACCTTCCCTCCTTTCCCACCACCCCGTGGTGGGCAGAGGGCACTGGCACCCAGACCCCAACCCGCGCCCCCACTCTCCGGTTAACCCGTCCTCTCCGCCTCTCCCAGGGGCAGTGTCTCTGTTGCACAAGTTAAAGCACCGCAGGCGGAATTCACCGCGGCCCGCAGGACAGGTGGTAGGTCCTACATGAAGACACAGCCAAAACCATCCGCAGGATCCGAACCGAAGAGCGGCCTGCAGCCAGGGACACCGGGGCGAGGGGGCGGCAACCTCCAGACCGGATGTGACGTACGACGGGGCGGAGCTGCGCAGGCCGGAAGCCCAGCAGGCGGCGAAGATGGCGGACAGCAGCGGTCGCGCCGGCAAGAGCAGCGGTAGCGGCGCGGGGAAAGGGGCGGTGTCGGCAGAGCAGGTGAGGAGCGGAGAACGCGGAGGAGGGCAGCCAGGCCGGGTCCGGCGTCGATGCGGGAAGAGGAGGGGAGCCCGTGGCTGGTGCAGGCCTCACTCCTGTCCCACCTTTGCGAGGCCGCCCAGAGAGGGGAGGGTCCTTGGAGAAGCCGGCCGAGCCCCCAGGGAGGGAGCAGAAGGGTTGGTGGGTGAAGGCCACGCCTCCCTTGGGGGCGTTGGGAGAGCCGGCCGGAGGCCAGAGCCCCGAGAGGCGGGGTGTGGGAGGATGCACACTTGTGAGGGGAGCTAGGCCGTCCCTTTGCCCACTTCTCCGCACCCTCAGACAGGATTGGCCGGGCAAGGCAGCTCGTAACGAATCCCAGAGGATTAGTCAACGGGCTGGTTGTGTGTGGTCGGTTACGTGACCCTGAAACCACGTTGACAGTCGCCCTCACTCTGCAGAGCCACGTGACTCACATACTCGAACAGTCTAGTGTTTCCCATGCTGTTTTGATTCGGGAGTCATTATAAGATTGAATTTCTTCAGCGACCAGAAACCCTTTTCTAAGCCGAGTTTGCATTTCCCCCAGTATCTAGCATCGCGAGACGTTTGATAAATAACTCAGCCTTTTGTGGCGTGGGAGCCATTTGCTAATAGTGAGGCTCGTGTTGAATAGGAGTGGGAAGAAAGCTACATGATTGAGAGGAAAACATAAACAAGAGCTCTTCTAATTACAGGTTCACTTATCAGTTATTTGTTGAACCGTTGCTACAGGCAAAGGTATCTGCATAAAGGTTTTTCAAATTGCTCCATTCAAAGAGCTCCTAGTAAACGTACACTACGAAATGCTAATATGAGGCAGAAGACGATAGTGCCGTGGGATCTTTGGGGGGAGGGGGAGAGAGAGAGTTTCTGCCCCGGGGGTGGGGGGAGCCGGGTGGAAAGGAAGAGAAAAGAAACCTAATACTTTCTGAGGGTCTGCCACGTGCAGGCCCTCTGCTGAGTGTAGGGAGACGTAGACCTTGTTTTCAAGTTAGCCCACAGACTCAGTATGCACAGTATATCACACAGGCCCGTCTTTATGGTAGGTAGCTAAGGGAGGGACCCCCTAAGGAGGAATGGGTGGGAAAGGGAAGCTGTGGTATAGTGGGGTGGCTCAGGGCGGAAGAAGTGCACTTGGGTTTGGCAGATCTGTGTTTGAATCACATTTCTACTGTTTATTTTGTATAGATGACCTCCCATGAGTGACTTCTCTCACCCTGCCCACCTGTAAAACCGCACTGGTGCAAGGGCCCCCGGGTGGCTTGGTCTGTGGGGCATCTGACTCTTGATGTTGGCTCAGGTCATGATCCTAGGGTCGGGGGATCGAGCCCCGAGTGGAGCTCCATGCCGAGCGTGGAGCCTGCCTAACATTCTCTCCATCTGCCCCGTGCGTGCACACATTCTAAACTAAAAATTATGTTTGATGGTACCTCATCACTGTTTCGATTATTAGGCAAAAATGTATGCAGAGTGTTTTTGCACAGTGACTGTAGTATGTGTTTAATAACTGCTAGGTCTTGGGTTGTTGTTCTTTTCCTCCTTCTGGAAGAGGTAGTCCTTCAAGTGAATTCTAAAGGATGAGAGGAGTTAGCCAAGCAAAGAAGGAAGTGGAGACTTTCCTAGGAAGAGGGAGTAAGGCACTTAAAAGCGCTGAGGTATAAAACTGCCTGGCATGTTTAGGGTGCAGGTAGACAAAGTACAGGATGAGGTGCAAGGTTTGAATGTGGAGACAAAGGGATAGAGGGGGTCTAGGATATTTCTCAGATCTCTGTCTTTGATGGATGCTGGTGCCATAGGGAATGTAGGGAGGTCAGAAACGTCTGGGAGGGAAAATGAGTTTATTTTCAGGGGTTGAGTTTGGGTTTCTTGTAGGACGTTCAAGTAGAGACATTTAGTAGTTGGTTTAATTTATAAATCTTGAGTTACAGAAATCCGAATCAGAGATGCAGATTAGAGAATTACAAGCTTATGAGTGGTAGAGCCATGGTTGTGGGTGAAATCATCGAGGGTTTGCACAGAAAGTGAAAAAAGAAGGCAGAACAAGGGCAGAGCTAGTATTTAAGGGGTTATGGAGAAAGAAAAGAACCCCTCAGAGAGGGCTGAACAGTTGTGGTAATTGGGTTCTGAGGCTGTTCTTGCTTAACATTCTGTGGCCTTTGTGTTCCAGAGAGAACTCTGGGTAAAAAAAAGAAGATTTATCAGGGCGCCTGGCTGGCCCACAGAGCACGTGACCCTTGATCTGAGGGTTCATGCGTTCAAGCCCCACGTTGGGCCTGGAGCTTACTTTAGAAAATGTGTGTGTGTGTGTGTGTGTGTGTGTGTGTGATTTCACTGCTGCAAACGTGTGCTACATATGTCCCTTATTAACAAGATAGAAGGAAGTAACACATCGTACTAGACCCTTTCCTTGTTTTATCTTCTGTTGATTTATTATGCCATTTGGATGGGTTATACCGTCTTCCCTTTGTAGGTAAGGACATTTGAGTTTCAGAGACTTTAGTTAACTTCCCCAAAGCCAGTAACTGGAAGAGCAGGGCTTTTACTGGATTGAGTGACTTGAGACTCAGACAGACCTATTTTTCCGTTTATACCGTGATCACATTAGAGGTATTTGAGCTGAGCCTGAAGGATTGGGTAGATTTGAACAGGTGGTAATGGAAATAGAATCTCAGGACTAGGATGAGAAGAGGAGAGCTAGGGAAAGCCCGGGCTGCCAGTGAGTGGTTAGTTTGCTAAATCATGAGGGGTAGGAAAGGTGTGGTGCTGAAAGCAAGCCGAGTGCATGGCAAAGAATTTGGAACTTTTTTTAAGTTTATTTTGAGAGGGAGACAGAGAGAGAAAGAGAACGAGAGCATGCAAGGGAGGGGCAGAGAGCGAGGGAGAGAAAGAATCCCAAGCAGGCTCTGCACTGTCAGCTCAGAGCCTGATGCGGGGGCTTGAATTCATGAACCGTGAGATCATGAACTGAACTGAAATCAAGAGCTAGAGGCTTAACTGACTGAGCCACCCAGGCGCCCCCGGGAGTTTGGAACTTTTTAATGTAAGCAGTCACAGAAGGACGTATGGTATACTGTTGGGGCTTTTTTTTTGTTTTTTTTTTGTTTTTTTGTTACATAAAATAAGACATGTTCATTGTGGGAAATGTAGAAAACACAGGAAAAAGTACAAAATAAATAAATTTACCCACGAGCCTACTTTCCGAAGGTAACCATTATTACCATTTTGGAGTGTATCTTTTGATCTACTTCAAAGGAGGCTTCTCCCCCTCTTTCATGTTTTTGTATATGTGTGTGTAGATGGAGAGGGACGATGTGTGTTCTTTACATGTTAACGTATTCTGTGATATTATCATTATACCGTATATACCATCTTGTAATCTGCGCCTTAAGCCCAGCGTATGACGAGCATTTTTCTGTGTCATCCAAGTGTTAGGAAAATTAAATTACCAGCAGCGTATAGGATGAATTTGGAGAGTCCCGAAATAGGGAGATAATTCGGAAGACTACAGGAGTAGTTTAGACAAGAGATAAGGAAGGCTCGAACGAGGATGATGTCAGTGAGCCTAGAAAACTGCTGAGGTAGATGCAGTCTGGCAGGGGTTGCGATAAAGCTGCGTTCAAAGGTGAAGCCAGGTTTTCTGCCTGGAGGGCTCCGGTGGGGTCATTAGCAGAAATAGGGGAGACGAGGAAAGAAACAGTTTAAAACGGGGTGAAAGATGATCAGTTCGGCTGTGAATGCCCCGAGTTTAAAGTTCCTGTAGGACAGTTACGTGGGAATGTTTGGTGCTAATAGTTACCATTTGTTGACAGTCTGTTTTCTGCCAGATACTGTCCTAAGTTCTTAGTGTAACTAAATGATCTTCACGAACATCCTAGGAGACGGATACTAACCCTAATGTTATTGGTGAAGAAACTGAGATTCCAAAAAGAGGCAACTTGCTCCTGGCTTTGACTTAGACTTTGAAGCCACTTCTGACTGACTTCCGAGCCCTTCCTCTAACTTGGAGATACGGGTCTAGAATTTCTGAGGCCTGGGTTTGCCGGCAGCGGAGCGAAGGCAGTTGTTGGAACCACAGGGGTAGCTGAGAGTACCGACCGAAGTAGCGCAGGTCATAAAGGGACAAGCGCTATGGGTCTTAGGTCCTCCTCCATTGTGGGGGTGAGAGGGCGAGCCTCAGGAGGGGGACGGAGCGTTAGGACAGGCTGGAGAACCCATGGACCGAAGGGTCGTACGTGACTCCGGCGCTGGACACTGGTCTCAGTGCTGCCCTGAGGCAGGGGTTCTCCGCTTGCCGGGCCCTGTCCCCGGGAGAGCTGTGGCAAGGCCTGGAGACAGTTTTCACTGCCACAAGCCGGAGTTGCTGCTGGCTTTTAGCAGGTGCGAGCAGGGAGGTTGCTAANGTTTGGAAACCCTGCTTTCTGGTGTATTAACTCCCGTTTTATAAATGAGGAAACCAAGAGAAGTTAGGTAACTTGGTCATACAGCAAAACGGGGCTATGAACCCGTCCTGTTGGGCTCAGAAGTCTGGACCAGCCCCACCACACCACGCTGCGACTTACAGGAAGAGTTCCAAAGAAGCAGAGTGAAAACAGAAAACATTGTTGGGTTAGGCAGAAGGCCATTCATGATCTTTGAGAAGTTAGCTTAATAAATAATAATACTTTAATAACTAGAATAGATACAAAGCAATTTATAAAAAAAATTTTTTTTTTTTTTAATTGCTGAGAGAGAGACCGCGTGAGCAGGGGAGGGTCAGAGAGAGAGAAGGAAACACAGAATCTGAAACAGCCTCCAGGCTCTGAGCTGGCTGTCAGCACAGAACCCGATGCGGGGCTCGAACCCACAAACCGTGAGATCATGACCTGAGCCGAAGTCGGACACTCAACCGACTGAGCCACCCAGGCACCCCAGAAAACAATTTAAAGTGGGTTGGGAATGAATGCGAGGTGAGAAAGTCGAGGCAGTGAGTATAGACTAGTCTAAAAAAGGATGAAGGGGTGACTGCATGGCTCAGTCGGTTGAGTGTCCCACTCTTTTTTTTTTTTTTAAATGTTTTATTTTATTTCTAGGAGAGAGAGAGAGAGACAGCGTGAGCAGGGGAGGGTCAGAGAGAGAGGGAGTCACAGACTGAAACAGGCTCCAGGCTCTGAGCTGGCAGTCAGCACAGAGCCCGACACAAGGCTCAAACCCGCGAACTGCGAGATCATGACCTAAGGGAAAGTCGGACGCTTAACCAACTAAGCCACCCAGGCGCCCCGAGTGTCCCACTCTTGACCTCAGCTCAGGTCTTGATCTCAGAACTGTGAGTTGGGCCCCGCATTAGGCTCCCTGTGGGTGGTAAGCCTACTTTAAAAAAAAAAAAAAAAAAGATGAAGAGGAGTAATAAAGTAAAAAAGATGAAGAGGAGTAATAAAGTCAAAGCAGTTTTCTTTGATAGCTGAGGGTGTTTGTCAGGGAAAGGGTTAGGGTTAGGGGCACTGAAATGAAAAGAAGATACTTAGTGATACCCTATAAAATGCTTTTCCAGATGCATGCAGTCCTAATTCTTGACCTGTTATTCATTCTTCTGTGAACCAATAACAGTAAATATCCTGTAGGTAAGAAGACCAAAGGACATTTTGGAGATAAAGGTATTGATTGCAGATTTTTCCAAAAGTTACCAAAACTAGATGGTATTGATTAAACAAAAGAAAAAAGAAAACAAAAATAAATCATATGAAAATAGTGTGACTTTTTTAAGATTTTATTTTTTATTAAAAAATTGTTTTTTGTTTATTTTTGAGACAAAGGGAGCATGAGTGGGGGAGGGGCAGAAGGAGAGGGAGACACAGAATCTGAAACAGGCTCCAGGCCCTGAGCTGTCAGCACAGAACCCGATGCGGGCCCGAAGTCATGAACCATGAGATCATGACCTGAGCCCAAATCGGACGCTTAACGGGTTGAGCCACCCAGACACCCCAGGATTTTATTTTTTAAGTAATCGCTACACCCAATGTGGGCCTTGAACTCACAATCCCTAGATCAAGAGTCGCATGCTCTTCCAACTGAGCCCAGCCAGATGCCTCTAATTTGACCTCGATGAGAGGTGATGTATGACAAGCCAGGAATAATATGTCGGTAGGAAAGGGTCCTTAAAGCTCCACAGAGCCATACGGGCAGAGGTACCAGTTCCGCAGCTCGCTGTGTTATTTACACATCTGCCCTCTCTCTCTTCCCCCTCTCCTCCTCTCCCCCTCCATCTCTCTCCACCATCCTTGGTCTACTAAAGGTCCAGGTCTTATACTGTGTTTTTGTTTTAGAATTCATGGGATAGAGTCTAGCAGAGCGCCTGGCACATAGTAGTGGTCTTTTGCTTACAAACCTTGGAAGGAAGGTGCAATACTGTAGAACTATGGAAAAAACAGATATTTAAAAAGAGGTTGCAGGGGCGCCTGGGGGGCTCAGTCAGTCTGGCTTCGGCTCAGGTCATGATCTCACGGTTCTTGAGTTTGAGCCCCGCGTCGGGCTCTGTGCTGACAGCTCAGAGCCTGGAGCCTGCTTCGGATTCTGTGTCTCCCTCTCTCTCTCTGCCTCTTCCCCTGCTTGTTCTCTGTCTCTCTCTCTCAAAAAGAAACATTAAAAAAATTTTTTTAAAGAGGTTGCATTTGCACATTTAAAATTTCAAAGAAGACAACAGTAAAGATCACATTGGAAATGCACTAAAATTGGAAAGCTTTTCTACCGAAATATTTAAGGACTTGATACGTATTTATATGTGAACACACAGAAAGGGTTAACATGTGGAATGTATTAACTTTATTGTGGCAGACATTTCACAATACATACATATATTAAATCATAACGTTGTAGACCTTAAAGTTACACAATGTAATATGTCAATTATACGTCAGTAACGGGGGGCAGAAAAAGAAAACCATGTCCTGTATAAAATTGTTAGTGCCAATTATAAGAATGTAAAGAGCTCTGTATAGTTGCCAGGATTGAAGTTACTTTTGACTAGGATAAACAGTTGGTATTTTAGTTTAATTGGGTTCTTTTTCAGTCTGTTTCCATGTAAGAGGCGGTGTTAGTAGGGCCGAGAGAATCAGCACTGACCTAGCTGTCCCTTCTCCCGCCAGACGACGTCAGGAGGATGGGGAGTAAGGGAGCGAGGAGGAAAAGTAAGTCTGGCCATCAGGGAGAAGGCCGATAGACAAGTTGTGTGTTAAGAGAAGAACATGCGAATACATCACAGCCTTTCTGTCTTCATGGGCAGGTTAATAGCGGCTTATTTTGCATCTAGTTTACAATTAGGTTACAGTTAGCTGCTAAGAGATTTCATTTCCTTAAAGTGCACCAGTGGCTGAAATTTTCCATAATAACTGTGGATAACTCATACATTTAAACTACTTATTTTAGTTTGACGTTTGATTAAAAGTTCATAAACTGGACCAAGAGGAAGTAGGGGGTGTTAATTAGCAAGAATGTTTGAAGAAAAACTGGAGTTAAAAAAAAATCTCTTTTTGACTTTAGTTGTGTTAAATTCGTGGTTGAAAAGTCGAGTTTACTAATTACTAAGGAAAGTAAGTTTAGGCCTCAGAAATTTTAGACCCTTAAGCTGATTTCATTAATGTGTTTAACAAAATACATCAGAAGAGAGGCTCATTCGGATGCTAGGAGGGCATCTAGAATCCGGTTTAGGTGTGGAATTTCCTTAGAGGAAATTACTTTGATCCTATGACACGGACAGTGGAGGAAAAGCTAACCGTAGATGGAATAGTTGGGCACCGGCCATGGGGGTGAAGGACAACGGCTCATAGTTGAGTTCGATGTCAGAGCATTTGCTGCAGCGAGTGAGTGAAGTGCGTGGCGATGGAAGGTTGGTGGCCGAGAGGAGGCAGCATCCCGCTGGAGCCACAGGGTCCTGGTCAGACTTACTCCTTGCCTCCAGAGCAGGAAAAGGGATGCAGGGGTGGCACAGGGCAGCCAGCCGGATCTTATGAGCTGTAGATGAGGCTTGTGGAGGGAGCGACAGAAGGAAAGGTCCTAGTGAAGGTGAGGCGGTTCTCTGGCGGCCATGAGCCTGCACAGGATGTGGGTGGGAGTGAGAGACTGGGTGCGGTCTGAGTGGGTGGGCCCGCTGCTCTCAGCTGATCAGGAAGGGCCAAGGGCGCACTGGGGCTTTGGGGAGAGGGCCGTGACCATAGTCAGCTGTCTGCGAAGCCCTTTCCTAACTAGCCCACGCGATACGGCAGCGCTGTGAGGTGGGGACCCTGTGTGCTTCACGGGTGAGAGAACTACGGCCCAGAGAGGGTAACCTGGTTCTCAGTTCTGGATGCACATGAGAATGATGTGGGAGCGTTAGAAATATGGAGGCCTGGGCCTCACTCACCCAGTGATTGTGGACTTGTGCAGAGGCTCCCCCATTCATGTGTTAACAGTGCTCTCCTGGGGATTCTAACACGTTACCGGGGTTGAGAACCATAGGGTTAAATGTCCAAGGACATAGAGCCAGTATGTGGCAGAGACAAAACTTGAACCTGGTTTTTTTTTTTTTTTTTGGTCTCTGGGCCCGGTGTTTTTCTCCCCCCCCCCCCCCACTCCCACCATTTTCTTTCCTCGTTACATTTTCTACCTTTTATCTGATACTTCTTTCCAACACAGCCCTCAGAGCCCTGTACTGAAGGTGATGGTGGCAGTGATTTTAGTGCCCAGTCTGGTTTTCACACTGTTTTAAGTTCCTTCTGCTGTTTCTGGGGAACAAGGAGCTGGTAGTAATCATTTCTCTAGGCCTTAATGGAAGTTGCATCTTACACCTCTTTTGCCCCCGGTGCTCCGCGTTTCTCATCCTTCAGGCTTCAGTAAGGCGCTCTCTCAGGAAGCCTGTGTTAGTTAGGGATTCTAGGCTACAGAAATGGACTCTAATCAATTTTTTTTTTTTAAGTAGTGTTTTGGAAGGATAGTAGGTAGTTCACAGAATTGAACACCATGAAAAGAAAGGTTAAATAACTGGGTCATACCAAATTCAAGAACTAGGGCAGCTTTGGGGATTTCAGGAGGAGGAATGGAGAATCCTCTCTGCAGGACAAGTAGTTTTCGCCCGGCTGTCTTCCGGACCGGTTTCTCTCTACTCCCCAAACCAGCCCCTGTACGCAGACTCTGGTCTAGAACAGGCCACTGCCCTTGTGGTCAGGGGCCAAGGGTCCTGTGAATCGTAGCCCCACAGGCACCCCCTGAGCTAAGGCGGGGGGGGTTTCCCCTGTGGGAGGAGTGCTGGGCAGAGCTGAACAGGACTTCCTCACTGGAGAGTCTTTCCCGACAGTCTTCTTTCCCTGCAAGTCTAAGCGTCCCTGCAGGCGCCCCAGTGGCTTTCCACCCGCCCTGAGTTACAGATGCCTGTTCCTCAGCCCGCGGTGGGCGGTGGGCAGTGGGCTGCAGGAGCGACTGCAGAGCTCACACTGTGCGGGCAGGTGCGCGCTCTCGCCAGTTAGTGAATGCCTTCCAGGCAGGCTGAGGGTAGAAATGACAGTGGGTTCTATTCCCTTTCCAATGGGGGGGTGGGGGGCGTCCACAGCTCTCCATCCTGCCTTGCTTCTTGGCCCTCTGCTGTGTCCCCGTCTCCTCCCTCACTTAACCCCTTCTCACCTGCCAAGGTTATTGCGGGCTTCAACCGCCTCCGACAGGAACAGCGGGGCCTGGCATCCAAAGCAGCGGAGCTGGAGATGGAGTTGAATGAGCACAGGTGAGGAAGCAGGGGAGGCGCACGCGGGANCCCCAGCCTGGTGATCGACACCCTGAAGGAGGTGGACGAAGCCCGCAAGTGCTACCGCATGGTTGGAGGCGTGCTGGTGGAGCGGACGGTCAAGGAGGTGCTGCCCGCGCTAGAGAACAACAAGGAGCAGGTGAGCACGAATCCCTGCCTGGAAGCTCCGGGCAGCGGAGGGGTGGGGGAGGGGAGGCCCGGGGCCGGGACTGTGGTGGAGTCCTCTCTGTGTCCAGCGTAGACCTCAGACCCCAGCCCCAAGATCAACAGTCACGTGCTCTACTGACCGAGCCAGCCAGGCGCCGCGTGGAGCGGCATTTTAAAAATAAACAGCCCAAGTGGTTCTTACGTGCATTAAAGTCGTACCCCGTTGAGTTCGAGAAAGGCATCCTTTCAGTGTCTGGGCTCTACTGTTCGCACTTGGTAAAAGGTGAGGTTAGAGGCATCCTCTCCCCTTCACGCCCCCAACTACAGTCGTCCGGGCGGGGGGGCCGGGCTCCTGAAACCCTCCTCCAACCCCTGTCGCTCGCTCCCCAGATACAGAAGATCATTGAGACGCTTACACAGCAGCTGCAGGCAAAGGGAAGAGAGTTAAACGAGTTCCGGGAAAAGCACAACATTCGGCTCATGGGGGAAGACGAGAAGCCCGCAGCCAAGGAGAGCTCGGACGGCGCGGGGGCCAAGTCCACCTCGGCCGGCGTGCTGGTCTCCTAGGGGCCGAGGCCCCTGCGCGTTTTTTCTACCCCGACTCCCACCTCTTCTAAGTTCTCTTTATTGTTATTATTATTATTTTCTCTGCTATTGTAATATTTTTTTGTTAATTAAATGTTTTGGTCAGAATGCTTAGCTCTAGCCTCCAGCTTTCTCCCAGTTTTAGGGGCGGGACCTGCCTGAGGCACGGAAAAGCGTGTGATTTGTGCGGTTTGGGTCCATCAGGCTAATGGCTCACAGTTTCAGAGGAGGCCCCCGATTTTATCCTCTTCCTTGCAAATAAAGATGCGTCTCCTTATTCACTCCCCTCCCCCCACAAAGATTCAGAGACCAGTGTTGACTCTCAGATTGGAATTTAATAAGCATGTGAAACGAGGCAGAGCGCTCTGGTGGCCGAGCTCCCCGAGTCTGCAGCAAAACAGCGGACGCCAGGTGTCTGGGCGCCGTTCTTTAGGCAAAAAGGTCCAGGATGCAAACCTGCGGGCTGGGCGTCCTGCCGTCCTCGCCAAAACCCCCAACCAGGTAAAGCTGGTCGTTCCAGAGGCAGGTGCGGTGGCCCACGCGCTTCAGCCCTGGGTCCGCGCAGGGGAAGCGGAACCACGAAGGCGGAGACCCGCCTGCCGGGGAAAAGCAGAGGGCGCGCGGGGAGGCGCTGGCGTCGTGGCGCCCGGGGTCCTCACGAGACCTGCCCCTCCTGCCCGTTCTTCCTTCGCCCTGCCCGTCACTCTGACCTCTTTGGGCGTCTGCGGGTTCCCGTGGTCTTCCCCCCTCCCCCCCTCCTCCCCCCCAACNGGGTGTCATAGATGTACAGGTCGTTGCAAACGGCTTCCCGGGCTCTGGTCAGCGTTTCTCCGCCGAACAGCACGGCAAAGGGCCCCACCACGGAGCAGGAGTGGTGCCGCAGGCCCCGCGGCCCCTGCCGGGACCCCTGCCCAGTGCCCACGAGCCTGGCAAGCNGCTCCCCGTGATCCCAGTGCCCGGCGACTTCTGGGTCTGCCGAGCCGCAGCCCCCAAACAGCACGAGCTGGTGGCCCGGGCGGGGCCCCCGAGTTTGGAGCAGGGCGGCGCAGTGACCCGAGCGGGAGGCTGTGTGGCAGGCCTCTTCCTTGTAGCTGTGGACATGCGGGAGTTCGGGCCGGAGTTGGGTTTTCTGGAAAATACTGCGCTGTACTGCCCTTCCCCCAGCCCCTGTCTCCTGTGGCAAGCCAAGGAAGGAGGC
>NW_027529438.1:4156912-4160639 GCF_008692635.1 Crocuta crocuta
GCCTCCCCGCAGCTCAGTGCAGGAATGGAAGGCCCGCGCCAGGAGCGCGTCCCGGGCCACCAGCCCCCAGGTCCAGCCTGCGCCCCCGGGGCGCCCCGCCAGCGCCATGACCCCGCCCCCCTAGGAAGCGCCGGGGTCCCTGCCGCGCACCGCCGTCGCCCCGCGACCACTGCCGCTCGGGCAGCGCGACCGGCTGCAAACCGAAGGCCGCAAAGCACCGGTTACCGTGGAGACCGGAGACCTGGGTCGCGACGGGAACGGACAGTGTTGTCACCGTGGCGACGGGAGGGGCGCGAGGTCCAGAACAATCCTGAAAGACTGTCAGAGGGCGGCCCGGTCCTCAGAAGGACCCCTGTCTTCAAAGCTGCGAGCTGATTTGAGGTGCAGGCGTGGCTCTGCAGGGGGCGAGGAGGGACACCCTTTTCTAACTGCACCTGTCGTCCCCAGGGATGCGTCAGAGGGGGGAGGCCGGGAACGTGGGAGTCAGGAGACGTGGGTTCTGGTCCCGGCCGCGCCCCTGACTCTCGGGGTGACTGCGGGCCGCCTGAGCTTTCTCACTGATAAACTGCTGTGGGTTTTATGTCTCCGGCGTCTTGCAGACGACTTTCCCTGCTGGAGGCTTGAGCGTCCTTTCTGCTCTGGCCACTAGAGGGCGGTAGAGCCTGCTGCAGGGCACACCGTGCTGCGTGTGTGCGTGTGCGTGTGCGTGTGTGTTTGGTTGGGGGTGAGGGGAAATGCCTGAGACTTGGTGAACTTTCCACTACGCAGCCCTGGGAAGAATAATTCCTTATTTCAGCTCGCCTCCTAGGCTCCTACGACGCAGGGAGACCGAGGTGCTGTGGCATCTGGAGCTCGAGATCAAGGGCAGGGAGTCTCTCCCGATAAGATCCAGGCCAGAAGCTGCCCAGCCTTGGAAGCTGGATGGGGCGTCGTGGGGAGGCGGGGGCGGGGGAAGAGAAGAACAAGAAAACAAACTCCTGCTTCTCCCTGGTCTCTCCCTTTCATTGCAGCCAGGTCCCCCGCCTTCTTCCTCTGTCCCTCCAGGACCCAGTGAAGGAGAAGAGGCCCAGATCCAAGCCGAGGAGTTTGGCCACAGGAGCAAATGCAGACAGATTTCCATGCCCAGCACAGAAGCCGGACGTGTGCCCCCAGCCCTGAGCTGCAGAGGGGGGTGACGGCTGCTACTGCTGCCTGTGGCCTCTACACGTCAGCTCTTGGCAGTCATGCCCCTGAAATGGAGACCTGAGCGGGACCAGGGCCGCGGGCGGGGCGGGCCTGTAACCTTGGGGTCTGACGGAGCACGTCCTCTGAGCACACAGCGTGGCCAGAGTACGTGCGGGAAGGTTACAGGATCTGTTTCCCACTTGTCCTCGGAGCGGAGAACCAATGAGAGCTTCGAAAGTCTCTGTCAGCCCAATTCCAGCTTTCCTTGAGCCTGCCAGACAGTCTTCAGTTTTCCCAGATCACGGTAACAAAATCTCTAGAAAATTCCCAACTTCTAACGTCCCTGACTGAAATCTGAAAGCCAGCCTTCTCTTGAAGACTTCTCTGACTGGCTGGCCTCCCAACAGCTAGGAGTTGGGCAAGGAGCTGCCTGGGGCGGGGGCGGGGTGGTCATGTCACTTCAGCCTTTTTTTTTTTTTTAAATGTTTTATTTATTTCTAGGAGAGAGAGAGAGACAGCGTGAGCAGGGGAGGGTCAGAGAGAGAGGGAGACACAGACTGAAACAGGCTCCAGACTCTGAGCTGGCAGTCAGCACAGAGCCCGACGCGGGGCTCGAACCCACGATCCGCGAGATCATGACCTAAGCGAAAGCCGGACACTTAACCGACTGAGCCACCCAGGCGCCCCACTTCAGCCTTGTTGGCCTATATGCTCGTTTTGCCCAACTCATTTCCTTCCCCCCCCAAGATTTAATTTAATGTTACTTTATTTGAGAGAGAGAGGGCACTCCAGAGCAGGGGAGGAGTAGAGGGAGAGAGAGGGAGAGAATCTTAAGCAGGCTCCATGCCCAGCTCGGAGCCCAACCCGGGGACTGGAACACACAAACCGTGAGATCATGACCTGAGCCAAAATCAAGAGTCGGATGCTTAATCAATTGAGCCCCTCAGATGCCACCAAAGACCTTAATTTTAAGTAATATACACCCAAGGTGGGGTTTGACCTTAACAACCCCAAGATCAAGAGTCACAAGCTCTACTGACTGAGGCCACCAGGCGCCCCTTGGCCAGACTCATTTTCTGTCTCTCCTGGGTAGAGCAGGGAACTCCCCACCCCAGGGCCTTTCCAGCTTCTCTCTCTCAGCTTTGTGTTCCTTCCCTCAGCTCCCACCCTGGCTGAGTCCTCAGCACTTTGCATTTCATGTGGACAAAGAGCCTGAACCTCACATACTTCTTGGTGGGGACCCCCTCCAGGCCCATCTAGTAGCTTGAGGCATTTATCCACCTTTGGTTAGTCTGAATCAAGCCCATAGTTTGAAGGAGGGAGAAGAAAATCTAGGGGAAAGGAAAAGAGAGTGAGAAAAAAAAAAGAAAGAAAAAGAGTGAGAGAGAGGGGGGCGGTTGGGGGGAGGAGGAAGGAAAAGAAAGAAGAAGGAAGGAAGGAAGGAAGGAAGGAAGGAAGGAAGGAAGGAAAAGAAAAGAGAAAAGATAGAAAAAGAAAAACCACAGGGCACCTGAGTGGCCCAGTTGGTTAAGCATTCCACTTCGGCTCAGGTCATGATCTCCCGGTTCGTGGATTCAGGCCCGGCGTCGGGCTCTGTGCTGACAGCTCGGAGCCTGGAGCCTGCTTTGGATTCTGTGTCTCCCACTCTCTCTCTGCCCCACCCCTCCTTGCGCTGTCTCTCTCTCTCTCTCAAAAAAAAAAAAAAAAAAAATTAAAGAAAAGAAAAAGAAAAATCACCAGCCAGTCTGTCTTTGTATGACTTACTTTACACCCCAGAGCAGCATCTAGAGTTGAATATGATGACCTTGTCAGCGATCCAGAGGCTGAAGGGCGTTAAGAGAAAGGGAAGGGTGGGTCTGACAGAGGACGTTGAGAGAACAGGAGATGGGCAGCCAGGGGGCCACACCTTTTCTGACCCGCTTTCACCTGCTCATCGTATCCGGGGACAGCGTCCGTCCGGGGCTGGGGGCAGCTCACCCTGAGGTCTCACGAGCCTGACGCACTCCCCCGAGACGGGTCTCAGTTGGCCATTTCTGGTACAAGGATGCCTGCAGCCTCAGATGTGGGTCCCAGCCCCAGATCTGTACCTGCGCCGCCGTCTTCAGAAAAGTCTCTCTTCTCTTCCCTTGACTTCAGCCGGACCCTGGAGCCATGCCTGGTTCTCAGCGTTGTTCGGGCCACAGCTGCCCACTCGGGACCTGCTCGGTCCCTTCTGCCGGTGTGTCCCTCAGTCCCTTCTGCCAGCCTGTCCCACCCTTCAGGCCTGCTCCGCCTCTTCTACCGTCCTCTGACCTTTCTACACTTTCCCCTCACACCCCTTCTGGCTCACTCTGGTCAATTGACCTCCTGACCCTAATTCTGCCGCTGTGCTCTCAGTTCAGCCAGAATAAGGACACGGATAAGCAGAAAGAGGAATGGCCAGGAAAGGAGACTGTCAGAGGCCAGCTCTCGACTGCAAGTGGCCAGGTCTTGACAGCTCATCCGATTGTGATATGACCTGGAAGGAGTTTGAGAGAAGGTGGAACTCAGAGGAAGGGGGCGGGGGGGGGGGGGGTCGGGGGGG
>NW_027529438.1:4160705-4162848 GCF_008692635.1 Crocuta crocuta
GAATGGTGGAGAGGTGGGGTAAGGATAGAGAATTTCTTGATTTTTTTTTTTAATTTTAAATGTTTATTTTGGGGACGGGGACAGAGGATCTGAAGCAGGCTCTGAGCTGTCAGCACAGAGTCCTATGCAGGGCTCGAACTCATGAACCGTGTGAGATCATAACCTGAGCTGAAGTCGGGCACTTAACCGACTGAGCCACCCAGGTGCCCCGAAAATCTTGACTATTTAAAGGACTCGGTGACACTGAAGAGGAAGTCGTCATTGGGTCCCACTGTTGAGTGGTTGAAATGGAGGGTGGCCGAGGACAAGTAGGCATTCAGAAATTTCTCTTTAGGTCTTTGTGTCTCTGTTTCAGGCTTTGGCTCAGCGTCTTGGTCTCTGAATTACCCCCACCCCCATCCATTACTCCGTGTGTGTGTGTGTGTGTGTGTGTGTGTGTGTGTATGTGTGTGTGTTTCTCCCCCGACTCCTTGACTCCTTTCTTTCTCCAGGTTTCTACCTGTCTCACTGTGCCTTGAGATCTGTCACTCCCCATTTCTACTTTTGTGTTTCTCTCTCCGAATCTACTCGTCGCTCTCTCTCTCCCTCTCTCTTTTTTTTTTCTTTCATAGTTTATTGTCAAATTGGTTTCCACATAACACTCAGTGCTCATCCCAATCTCTCTCTCTTGCTGTGCAGAGCCAACCATCTGACTTTCCTTCAAGGAGCCTTGGAACCTTCCAGGAGGGGCCAGGCTTCTCTCCTTTGGCTGTGATCTAGACTGTACAGCCAGTTTGGGGCACAGTCAGAGGGTATATGGGTGACTGATGAGGATCTGAGGGAGCTTCACCGTGCGGGGCATTTTCAGGGATAGGATTGCCCCACCGAAGACCTTAGGGGCCGGAGGCCTAGGTCCAGGGAGGGAAGCTGACTGCCAAGGGGGCCGGGGGGCGGTGTCACCCGACAGATTCCAGTCTTAACTCCTGTAGCCTTTCCTTTACGGACCTGATCTTCGCAGGAAGGAATTCTCTCTCTCTTTCCTGATCCCTAGTCCTTCTTTTCTTATGGCACTTCTAGAAATGGAGAAACCGAGGTTCAAACGGGCTTCAAGGTGATGCTGGAGGGGCGTCACAAGGGGTGCATCTTGGGGGGTGCATTTGGGGGATGCTCAGCAGGGGAGTCAGGGGCCTGCTCAGCTCACCTCCGCCCCTGCCCCCGCCCCCACTGTGTGTCGGGGCTGCAAGCCGATGCAGGACACAGTGCAGGTCTCCCAAGTGCGGTGGGAGTGAGGCTGAGAATGAGTTGTGCTGCAGCGGGGCCTTGGGGGGCGTCTGGAAACCCAAGGCCTGGGCCCTGCTTCTGGGGGGGGGAGGGGCAGGCCAAGCTGGAACCTGGGCACCCAGGACTAGGCCCCTCGGCGGCTGCACTGCGTCCTGGCCTCTGACCGCCTCTGACCGGAACAGCCACGCGGCTGCTGGGCGCTGGCCCCGGAAACAGCCTGAGCCTCAGGTCTGAGGTGACTTGGGTCTTGGAAGGGAGAGGAGGAGGGAGCTTGGGTTTACAAGATGAGCAGGTGAATGTTCCCGGAAGCAGGGCTTCCCGGTCCCCTGGATCCGCGGGGCCACTCTCCGCGCTGCAGCCGTCCCGCTGCCCCCAGCACCTGGTCCAAGGTTGACGCTTGATTGTAGAGCCCGAGAGGCTTGCTTTCCCCTGCGCTGGCTGGTGGCAGGAGCTCAGGCCGATGGCAGGAAGTGGCTGTCTTTGGTCTGGACAGGCCCCGTGTCCCCAGCATCCAGGCTGTTCTTTGGGGGTGAGCCGGAGAACCTCCAAAGGCCTGGAGCACCGGAAGGTACCCTGGGGGTGCAGGCTCTGTGGAGCGGCTGGCCCTTCGGGGCTGCCTCCACTCTCCCAGCAGGTGGGCTTCCTGGGAGGAGCCAGAAGGAGGCAGGGAGCACNAGCAAGCCCGGCCCCCTGAGTGCTGAGTATGGTCCTCACCAAGGAACGGGGCTGGGTGCTGGGGAGCACGGGGCCTCCGGAATAGGGAAATAGGAACAGCTTAGCGCGTGTCAGATGGAACGGTTAGATGAAATCTTTCGGAAAACAGGATGCCACCATCCTAATCCTGGGCACAGTGTTCCTCCAGCTGCTGGGGGGGGGGGTAGGG
>NW_027529438.1:4162927-4166158 GCF_008692635.1 Crocuta crocuta
GTAGGGCGTGGTGACTAAGGTGTGTTTCCATGGTGGAAAAGCTCCCAGAACCTATTCTCTGTGCGGGAATCTCTGTATGAGGGGCGCATCCTAGGAAGGAGCAGAAATGAGCTTGAAGCCTCTACCTGAAACAGCCTAGGCCCTAGGGGGTGGAGTCAGACCCCGTGTCAGGAATATTCTCCCACGGTGTCGGTCGGCACCCCCAAAGCCTTTCTGTACAAACTACAGAAGCCAAGGCAACGAGGGTCAGAAAGGTTTTGTGTCGCACAGAGAAACAAAGCTGTATAGAAACGTGTTGCAGACGTGGTGTCTACACTCATGCTCCCAACTCGATCCACTCTAATTTATCATCCACGGTCAGCTCTCNGGTCTGCTCCTCCTCCCCCTCCCTCAGCCTGACCCTCACTCTCACTCTTCTCGCCACCCCACCCCACCCATCCTTGTCCCTCCCTGACTCACCTCGCAGTCCCATTGACACAAACAAAAATTTCAGCACAACCCACCCCGACCGGTTTGGCTTAGGTGTGCAGGCTGCCACCAAGACCAAGAGGAGCTGTCAGCAGATGCCTGGACACACGCGGGCTGTAGGCAGCCGCGGCCCCGCTCGCGGGAACAGCCCGGATCTGGCCGCCGCACGTGCTGAGGACACGAAGGGAATGCATGGCGGAGGCGTGTGGCCTCTGACGGTGGACGCTCCCCCTGCCCTGACTGAGGGCTCGCGGGGGGCAGGGACCGTGCGTTCTGCGGCCCCGTGTCCTCTCTGGATGGAGCCTGGCACAAAGCAGTGTTCACCTAAGTGTCTGTAACTGAACCAAGCCAGGCAGGCACTGTGACGCCGCGCAGACGCGTGCACATACTAAGGATGCCACCTTGGCTTGAATTGTCCCCATTCTTCAGGCCCAGAATGTGGGTGGGAGGAAGGTAGGTAGTGAGGCATGAAGGGAATGGGGGTTCGATGGGGAAGAAAGAACAGAGCGCAGGAAGCCAGGCGCCCGGCTGGAAAGGCTTCCCCAACCCGGGTTTTTTCCAGCCCCAGCCCTGGAATCTGCCTTCCCCAGGCCTCACCCCAGAACAGGGACCGAAAGGCCTGCGTATGAGGGCGTGTTCCCTGAGAGCATGGCCCTTGTGAGACATGCAAGGCTGAGGGCCCAGGGAGCAGAGAGACTCGGAGATCGACATTTGTTAGATGAGGGAGAGAGAGACTTGGACTCCTCCAAGCGCAGGCCTGGAGTGGCTGCGCGGCCTGACCACCAGGGGTCCCCAGCCTCGCCAACAGCCCCCACAAGTCCTGCCTCCCCTCAGCAGCCACTCCCCTTAGGGTGTGGCTGGAGCCGGGGGTGAGTGGATGAGGGGCTCACAGACCCCCCTGACTGGTTGCCCTGTGGAGGGCTTGGGGGCATATTGTGAACAGGAAGGCTGAGGAGATACGGGAACCAGAACTGGACACCCACCCTGTGACCTAACTGCTGTCCCAGGCCTCAGTTTCTCCAGTGGTTTCCCGGAGCAGGAGGGATGAATCCGTGGGAAGGAAAGGAGCTCCTCTGAAACCGTGCGATAGGATCCGAGGCGTGATAATGATAATTATAACACAGGATGCTCCCCCCTCCCATAGCCCCTGGCCCTACCCCACCCCTGCGACACTGCATCTCAAAGCAGCATCGGGGTGAGGCAGCTCCGCTGGCACAGGTGGGGACCTGAGTCCTAAAGAGGGGAGGGGGTTTGCCAAGGTGGAGGTGGAGAGAGGCTGGGTGGTTTTGGCAACTGGCCTGGCCCTTGAGGAGAGCCTACTAGAAATAGCCCTCGAAGAAGGGGTCACTACCAAGGTCACTGCCGAGGGTTGGGGTCACGGTCCTGAGGCAGGGTTAGAGTCCGGGTGATGACTCACGTTCAGGAGAGTGGGGGTCTCCACCTCCCTGACCGTCCCTGACCACCCTGTCCATACTGACATCCATTCATTCACAAATGCACGCCTTCACCAGAAGCATGTTCGGTGCCCACCAGGCGCTCGGGGCTGTCCAGGCGTGGGTGACCGTCACAAAGGTTATAGAACAGGCCTGACTTTCCAGGAGCTCACGGAGCACAGCTCCTGTCCTGTCCCCTAGTTTCACACGTTTAACTGAGTCCCTGGCACGCAGCAGGCTCCAATCAATGTTTCTTGAAACCGAAGCTCACATTTAGTTAAGGAGATAAGATGTGCACAAATTAGGGGTGCACAAGCTATAATAAAGGGACCCGCAGAGGCTGGGGAAGAACAGAGGCAGGAAGAATCGTTTTCGGTGGGAGGAGCTGAGAAAGCCCCGCGGAAGATGTGGCGTGTGAGGTCAGCTTTGAAAGATGAATAAGATTGTGACGGAGATGGGGGTACGGGGTGTGGAGAATACAGTCTATGCAAAATGACCCTTTCTCACCCTCTTGATTCCTGCTTCCTGCCTCTGGCCAGACAAAGGGTCCTGCTGCAAATTTTAACCTATATATATATTTTTTTCTTTCTTCGTGGTTAGGTCAGTATTTCCCTTTTTTTTTTTTTGGTCCCAGTCTGACAGTGAGCTTGCCTCTCCTCGTCACCCAGTTTTCAGGGAGTCCAGAGCCTGGCCCTTTCCTCTGGCTATTCCTCTGTCTATTCTAGATCGGCCAGTGAGGTTTTGTGCACGCGGTGGCTATATTGTACACATCCAGAATGGAAACCCAGGGGCTTCCAAGTAGGAATAGACTTACAGGGATACAAGGGCAGAGTACTTGAAATCGACATTGACCTTGCAAAGTCTTGTCCCATGACCGTGGGATAAAAGGGTAAACTGACCGTGGAGTGTTGTGCTGATGCACTTTGGAGACTCCTGGCCGGGTAACGAGGAGGCATGGAGGCTGAGAGAGAGGATCCTGCTAGGGAGACCAGGACCCTGTGAGGCTCATTTCTTGGTCAGTCCATCGGCTTCTTCTATATATGCTGGGATCGGGGACAGTGTCACTTAGGCTCCTTCTCAGGCATCTCTGGACCAGCCCCCTGTCTCCAGGATAGAGATGTCTGAGAAAACCGTGTTCCTACCTGAGCTGTGTGTCCTCCAGCAAGCCTGCTCCCCTCTCTGGGCCTCTTTTCTCATCTGGAGAAAGAGGTATATGGGCCAGTCCCGCACTTCCCAGTGCTGGCCCTTCTGATTTCCCAGCTTCAAAGCTGAGCCCCTGCGGGAGACTGGGGAACTTGGCCCGGCCTCGGGGAGGCAGCGAGGCTCGCCG
>NW_027529438.1:4166439-4178800 GCF_008692635.1 Crocuta crocuta
CCGCCGGGTCCTTCCCTCCTGCCCTCCCTCCCTGGCGCCCATTAGCGAGCCCAGGCCGTGGGGGCGGCGGCTGCTGCGTCTCCGTGCCAGGCCCAGCCCCCGGAGACGCACCTGTTCTGACCTGCTGAGCAGGTTCCCAGGTTTCTGCCGTCGTCGTTGGCCACGGCGTGGGAAGCAGCTCTGGGGGAGCTCGGAGCTCCCGATCACGGCTTTTTTGGGGGTAGCCGGAGCCAGACGGGGAGAGCGCGGCTGGGTTCCCTAGCAGAGACCCCAGGGGGATAGGCCCGCGTGCCAGTGCCTGAGGAGTCCGGGAGCTCCTGCCTTCGGGGCCGTGCCCCACCCAGCTCTAGAGCCGGCTCCCAGGGAGAACTCAGCGGACCGTCAGAACACTGGGCGGCTCTGCCTTCTGACTGGTGCCCCGGTGCCCTGTCCCTGGGAGCCGAGATGCGGGGGCCCGAGGCCTTGCTGCTGCTGCTGCTGCTGGCATCACTTACAGGTAGGACTTGCCCGAGGCGTCGGGACCCCTGCTTCTGAGCCTGAGCCAGCGCACACACGCACGCGCACACACGCACACACACGCACACATAAACATCCTCTTTCCCTTGACTCTGGACTGAGCAACCAANGAAGAGCCAGCGTCACTCTTTCCCTTCGGTATCTCTTCCAGCCCCGGGCCACATCCCTGAGTCTGGGGTCCCTGACCGCCTCTACCACAGCCTTGCCTAAGCCGGAGCTGCCTCCGGGGCAACAGTGCAGGGGGGGCAGGGAGGTGGAAGAGCGGGGGACCCTCTCGCCCCATGGTTTCCTGGAGGCCCCTTCACCTGCTCCTGGGGTTCCAGAAGTGCTGACTGGAGCCGGGCTGACTCAGGGCTGAGCTGGTGTTAGCAGTCGTCTGGGTGCAGGAAGCCTGACGCCCAGAGAGTGGACAGGGCGCTTCTGTTTCCTTCTCTTTATGAGGTCCTACAACACTGGCTTCGGAGCACCTGCTGGGAGACAACCGGGGGGCTGGGGTCCCTTCGCTCTGGCCCCTCTCTTTCCCTGGGCACACTATTTAGTGGTGGGGCTGATACTTAGATGGGGGGGTGTCTAGGGTAGGGTATCTTCCAGACAGGGTGTGGTCTCCTTTTGTTTATTCTTGTCCCCTCATTTTCTCAACTAGGTGCCTTATGACTCGGTCTAATGTAGATATAGTAGATATAAATTACAGGAACTTATCATCTTTAGAGTGGGGGGCAGAGTGTGTGTGTGTGTGTGTGTGCGTGCGCGCGTGTGCGTACACACAGTGAGACCACAGTGGGATTCCCCTAGGCTCTTTCCAGAGTAATGAGTGACTGAGGAATCTTTGTCCTGGAAGACAGATCCCTGTCTGGATAAGTCCAGAAGGAAGTCTCATTGTCCAGCGGGGCCCGGCAGCGACTCCCTCCCCGCCACCAGCTGCCGCTGTCAGGAGCGTGAGGCACAGGTGTGTGGGAGGGTGGGCGCCGCTGCTGCCCTGGTCGTGTAATGGGAGGGATGGAAGGGTCGCCGGCCAGTCTCCAGTCACGGGATCCCGAGCCCCAGCCCCTCTGCTTCCCAGCCCTGTCTTAATGCCCATCATCCAGGCATTGCCCATCTTCCTCCGCACTTGCTCAGGCCCAGAGGGTGGGGTCTGGTCGCTGTGGCCAGAGAGCTCGGCAGCCGCTTTTCTGTGGGACCTACCCACCCGGGAAGCATGGAGCCACAATGTCTCAGAACATGGAAGGGGTCAGAGAGGCCACCGCTCCAACTGCCTCATTTTAACAGACGGGGAAACGGAGGCAAGGGACTGTTGTGTTAGAAGCGGGACTGGGGCGAGTGTGTTGGTGCCCCAGCCCCCAGTGTGCGGAAGGCTAGTCCATGTGCGTGCGCACCGGGCACCGCCGGGGAGTAAATGCTGGGGCGCGGTGGCCAGCAGGATGTGGTCCTGCCTTCTTGTTCCAGGACGCAAAGAGCTCAGGGAAGGGGACAGGAGACCTCTTGTCATTAGGGCGTCACCCCGACCTTGCCCAGCGCCCGACGGACAGGTGCCATGGCTACGGGCACCCTGGTTCCAGAATTACCTGGGGTAACTGGGGCCCGGTGAGCCCCCCGACCTCTGTGAAGACCTGCACAGAGCTGGACGGTGCTCTGAGGTCCAGAACTCAGACCCCAGGTTCCCAGCTCGACGACCACATCTGCTGTCGCCCCCATTCTGGCTCGTCCGCGTGTAAAAGCCCCTGGGAAGCTGGAGGCGCCTTGTCTCGGAAAGAGACTGGGCTGGAAGTCAGGAGGCTTGCGTTCCGGCCCCATTTCTGCTGCCCGTGTGCTAGGTGACCTTTGGGAACTAAGAAGGTAGACTCGGCAGAGCACGAGGCGGGACCCCAGGATCTCTGTGGGCCTTCCCGCTCTGCAGCCCTGTGGCGGTGTGACCGTACAGCCCCTGACTGAAGTGGGGTGCCAGGTGCTGGAAGAAGGGTTCGGTCTGGCCGTGGGGATGGCAGGCGGCAGGGTCCTGGCCCATCGCTCAGTGGGGACCAAGGGCAGCTTTCCCCTGGATGCTGCCTTCTGCATCTGCCCTGCTGCAAATCAGTGCGCGCCCCCTAACTCCTGGGCCATCAGAGCTCTGAGCCCCAGGGCCCTGCCCCACCCCTGACAGGGAGAGGAGCCCAGGCTTGGGAGGTGCCTGACACCACAGCTCTTTGTCTCTCCTTAATGGGATGAATTTCCGGGTAAGGTCCCCTCCCTTCTCCCTCCTTCATCTCCTGCCCTGAGGCCGAGGGGCCCACATCCAGACACCCCTCCAGTGGGATGCCAGTTTCTAGCTCTTTGTCTGGGCCCAGTGGGTCCTGAGGGGCCAGAGGGCCAGGGCTGCCCTGAATTCTGTGCTCTGCCCTCCAAGGATCAGGATCAGCTTTCTACCTGAGGTTAGTTTCCTAGAAAGGGAGGGGCCCCGTCCCTGCTTTAGGTTCCTGTTTACAGAGGGGGGCAGGCCCTTTCCTGCAGGACTTACCCAAACCCAGGGAAGCCAGAAAGGGAGGCTCGCCTCCCCACCCAAGGTGGCAGGGACTAGGAGAGTCACAGGGAGGCCCCGTGGCCCCCGTGACCTTTGTCCACACTAGTGTTTCGGCAGGGCCGGGCTCAGAGGACCCCAGCTGCAGAGATGGCGGTGAGGAGCTGGCACAGCGCATGGCCCCAGCTTTGGGAGCATCGTCTCGGGGCTCTGGGCCCTCCAGGCTGAGGACAGCCACTGTGGGGAGCAGGCCTCGTGAGGAGACAATGCCTGGACTTTCTGGTCTCCAACGCTTACTCCAGCACTTGACCAATGGCTAGCCGGGCCGGAGGCGGGGGGCGGGGTGGGGCTGAGTCAGGAGGGAAGGGACTACAGGAGCCTAGGGGCTGAATCTAAAACCGCAGGGAAGGTCAAGTTCAGAACTGGGGCCGGGCCACCAAGCCTTGTAGAGGAGGGCTGTGAAGGAGGTGGTTTGGATCAGTCTCTCCCTGGGATAGGGAGCCTCTGGCCCCCAGGAGCTTTTCCCATAGTTTTCTGGCCACCCCCTCCTCGCTCGCCCTTAAAACTGGTGTGTCCTGAGAGCTGGGTGGAGGCTATGATTTGGGGTGGGGCAGAGCTGGCCCCCACTTTGGGGGGGGCTGGCAGGATTTAGGGGTGCGGGGTGGCTAAGATCTCAGGAGTTTGGGAGAAGCTGAGTTCTGGGTCTCCCACCCACAGTGTGGCTGTTGCGGTGACTCAGCCGGGCTCAGACTCTGGCTCCGGGGGGTTTAGGGGACTTATCTGTGCTGGGAGCTGTGTCTGGGCCAGAGCCGGGCTGCCTCAAGGCCTGTCCTCCCGCATTGTTCTCAGCCCCCTTTGTGATTGGTGTGGCCCCCCTCCCCAGACACTAATCTGTGGGTGGGCACTCTGCCCGGGCTGGGAAGCTCTCGCTAAGCTGGGGGGCTTAGGACAATGGGGGCTCAGTGAGGGATGTGGATGGAGGTGGAGAGAGAGGCTCCTGGTTTTCCAGGTTCCTTAGCACTCCAAGGTCAAGGTTATGGGAGGAAGGGTAGAAGGAAAAGGGCTTGCTGGGTTGTTGCTGTCACTTGTCTTGAATGGGGGGGGCTTCAGGGCTCCCCCCACGTCCTTTCTTGCCCCAAACACTCCCACAAAGTCCAGCTCTGATGGTAGAGGCTGCCACTGTGGGGCGAGGGGAGGCAAGAGTTAACCCAGGAGCAAGAGCTGCTGGACAGCTTGGACCCCTCCCCCAGCCCTAGGCAGGAGTTCCCCCCCTCCCCAAACCCACACCAGACAAAACCCTCACCCTGGGCCTGGAGCTAGAGCTGGTTTTTCTGGTGGTGATAGCAGCAGAGGCCTGACAGAGATTCCCAGGGAGCGGCCTCCTGGGGGGCCGGAGGGGCTGGGGGGCCCCCAGGAAGGGGGGGGTCTTTCTAGAAGGAACCTGAAGAGCCGGGGGAGGGTGAGCTTTTGTTTTGCTCCCCTGAGGAGTCCTCTCCAGCAACTTCCCATCACCTGGAGGGACAGTGACCTCATCTCTGGGTACCTCCACCTGAGGTGAATCTGCCCTCGAGTCTGGGGTGAGGTGGGGAGGGGTGCCTGGCGCCGCTCCAGAGCTCCAGACAGGGGACGCAGAGGCAGAGTTCATCACCTCTGACCACGGGCAGCCAAGACAGACAGACACGCGGAAGCCAGGAGAAACCGACATCAAAATATTTACTCTGCACTCAGTTCCTCGGGCCAGGAACGTGCCCCGCGCACACGCACACGGTTGGCGTCTGCAGAAGTCTGGACGCACGCAGACCGCTCCGGGGCTCTGGCCTCTGGGCACAAGTGCAAAACACCCCCAAGTGCAGTGAGGAGTCGGCCTCCCTTGCGGGTGCATGTGAACCAGCCCCGAGACCCCCCAGGCCCTCTCCCAAAGTCATCAGACATTCACAGACCACGGCCAGGACCCCGGCGTGTGCCCCTAGATGCAGGGACACTGATGGAGGAAGGGCCCTCACCAAGGAAAGCCTCCTCAGCTGCCGGCCGGTGTTCCCTCCTGTGATCAGAGGCCGGGCCGCACTCCGAGGAGAGCTGGGTCCAGGCACGTGGTGGGGAGCAGGTGGCCGACCCAGACCCAGGAATGGAGGGCCTGTCTGGGAGCGGGCGGGGTCCACAGAGGGCAGGGCCCCAAAGAGGCCCGTGGGGGCCTGGGCAGGGGTGGGGGAGGCCGAGGGCAGGGATCCCGTCCGGCCAGTTGGGCCTGTTCTTCCCCTTGCGCAAGCTGGTGGCTGGTGGCGGCTGTGGCTAGGCCTGCTGCGGTGCATCTGAATCACCGGGGCTCCTGACCGGCGTCCTGTGCTCCCGGGAGGAGGGGTGGGGACGGTCAGAGGGAGGAGTGCCCAGCCAGCAGAGTCCACCAGCCTCAGCGAACAATTTGCAGCAGAAGGGGCCGTGGGCTTGGCCTGGCCTGGCAACTCCATGCCCGCGGGGTGACCTCACCAGGCAGGCGGCGTGTCTCCTTGGTTCTGGTGACATCATCGTGCTGACGCCAGGCGCGCACTGGGTGGGGGAGAGAAGGAGGAGGCAGCCCCGGCCTGCCCTGGCCTGGGAGTCTGGGCCTCTGGGTCCAGTTAGCCCGGGATGGGGATCCCGGAGCCCGAGTTCTCGCTTCCTTCTGTTGCAGCCCCGTGTGCGTGTGCGTGCGCGTGTGCGTGTGCGTGCGCGTGAACAGCAGGAGGCTAGTGCCCGAAGCTGAGATGCTCCTGATTGATGACTAGTGGATTTAGGACACTGGGGGGCTGTGGGAGGGGTCCTGAAGGGGGTCTCCTCCTTTCCCGGGGTCCTGTGAAGCATGGGCTTGTCTCGAAGCAGAGTGAGGATCTTGGACTCACAGGGAGGGATGTGGGGGATTGCGACTCAGGCGTGTGACCTGTTGTGCCCTAAGGAAGATGTATGTTGGGGGAAATGTGGGCGATCAGTGTGGAAAGGGGGCAGATGGTTGGCAGGGATAGGGATGGGAGGTATACCATCCATCCGACGGGGTCCCGTAGTAGGGGGTGTGTGGCCCAGTGAGGCAGGGCTGTGACCCCTGCGGGCACAGAGACCAGGGCTCGAAGCGGATGATGTGCTGGGGGTGAGCCCCCATCTCCAGCCCACCTCCAGCCCTTCCTTGGCACCCCTGCTCCCCCCAGTGCCGGGAGGAGGGGTCTGGGAGGGGCGCGGGTGGTTAGCTGGACTCTCAGGCCGGGCTGGGTGGGACCCACACCAGCTGAGGCAGGTCAGGGCCCTGGTATCTGGCCCTGCAGGTCTGTCCCGTTCTGTGTTCTGTCCGGGCCCTCCCAGCTCTCCACAGCATCCTGCCCCCCTCCCTCCACCCCTGCTCCCAGGGTCACGGGACCCCCTTCCTCTGGCCCATGCTCAGCCTCACTGGCACCCTCCGGTCCACTCTAGTGGGGCTTCACTTCCTCCCTCCATAGCTGCCCCCTCCCCCCCTCCCCCTGCCTTCTCTCTATGTGCGGTCGGAGCTGTTCNGCCAATTAGGTGCAAGAATGCAGGCCACCTGCCACTGAGCACTAAATCAGAACACCGTGTTTCCGTATGTGACGGGAGACCCATTTCTTCTCTTGGGGAGCTCCGTCCGGTGGGAGAGGCAGACAGGAAGAGCCCAAATGCAGGCAGGGGGATAAAGGACTGTGGTGAGGTAAGCGGGAGCAGGGGCACCTCCCCCTGCCCGAGGTGGGGGTGGGGCGGGGGAGGAAGCGTTGTCTAAACGGAGTCGTAAGGACGAGTAGGAGTCATCCATCCAGACACGGGGAGGGGCGCCCCCAGGAGGGGCGCAGGGGAGCCAGGCGTGTGAGGTGCTGCCCAGAGGCAGGGGCTGAGCACTGCGGGAGCTGCTGGACATACCTTCCCAGGAAAGGAGATCTTGGCCTCCCAGAGAGCCCTCCCTCTGCCCCCAGCCCTGCATTTCACTTGCCTTATTCCTCTCCCCCACCCCNAGCCAGCCTCCCCACCCCTCCGGGTCCCTCACTGGAATCCGGGTCTGAGTCTCCCCCTCCCGGCCCTACCCAGCTCATGCACAGGCCGTCCTGCGGGACTCGGGTCTACAGTGACTGTCCCCTCCCACTAGCTGGTAACACACCACGGAGCACATCAGAGACTGTCACGCCTTTCCATGCACGGCCACAAAGGTGTCTCTTCCTTGTGAACAGATCTCGGGCTCCATGACGCCAGACAAGAAAGGGGTCCTTCTTTGAAAGTAAGGTGACGTGATAGACACCCCTGGGTGCTCCGTACCGTCCTCGTCAATGCACAGAGCGCTCACCCTTCGCCGCTGGTCCCCGTCTCTGCCCCTCTGATTCCGGCTCACCAGCCACCGTTCTGCCCCAACGGCTGTGCGTCCGCCCTGACCTCATCTCTCTGGGCCCCTGACCTGGGGCCTTTCTGTCTTCAGTGACTTGCTCATTCCTGTCTCTGAGCCTCCGTTCCTGCCATTCCTCCCACAGAGAATACCTTCTCTCTGGGAATCTAGGTCTCTCATCTTCAAGCCATGAAAAGAATGTTCTGAAGGGCCCTTCGCACCCTACGTGCCCCATCCCAGCGACAACTGCTTTCCATCCTTGCTTTGTCTCCTGGCCACACTTCCTGAAAGCGTTCACTCCCCCACCCTCCCCCTGGTAGGTGGAACCTTCTGTGAAAGTTGGTCCAGGGCTTCCCCCGTCTCTGTGCACAGAAAACCCATTACCTTGAGAGGACTGTGAACTCCCGGAGGGCAGCTTCAGCCTCCCACCCCACAGTTGCTCAGGATACAATCCTGGGCTGGGCGAGGGTGTGGCTCTTTCACCCAGCGTCCCCGTGGCCTTAGGCAAGTCACTTCCTCTCTCTGGGCCTCAGTTTCCTCATCTGTTAAATGGCGATAATAACGCCCACCTCGGGAATGTTTTGTGGCTCTAATGAGGTAATGGACAGAACGCGCTTTGCAAGCATAAAAGGCTCCAGGAGTTCCGGTGGCCTCGGGGCCCCCCCCCTTCATCTGCATCATAATCAAGCGCTCCCCGGGCTCCCGCGGCGCCCCTAATCTTGGCTGCTCCTGTCTGCCCCCTGCAGGCCGCTGCCGGGCTGGCGAGCTGGAGACCTCGGACCCGGTGACCGTGGTGCTGGGCCAGGACGCCAAGCTGCCCTGCTTCTACCGAGGGGAGCCCGGCGAGCAGGTGGGGCAGGTGGCGTGGGCTCGCGTGGACGCGGCCGAGGGCGCCCGGGAGCTGGCGCTGCTGCACTCCAAGTACGGGCTGCACGTGAGCGCGGCCTACGAGGGCCGCGTGGAGCAGCCGCCGCCCCCACGCAGCCCCCTGGACGGCGCGGTGCTCCTGCGCAACGCGGTGCAGGCGGACGAGGGCGAGTACGAGTGTCGCGTCAGCACCTTCCCCGCAGGCAGCTTCCAGGCGCGGCTGCGGCTCCGCGTGCTGGGTGAGTGGGGTGCTGGGCGCATGTGGGGGGGGGATGCAGGGACGCGTGGGGCAGAGGGAGAGTGGGAACAAGAGGTGGGGTCCTCCCACCCAATCTGGAAATTCTCTCCCAGAGACCTCAACAGCTTGCTACATACAGCTGTCGCCTTGGGAAGAGTCTGTATGATAGAACTCTCTTCCTTCTGTTGACCCGCACTCCCCTCCTTGGTCACTGTCGCCCTCCCAAACAAGACGGCGCAGGCCCATTCTCCCTTCTGCGCCAGCCTTTCGAAGAGCTGAGGGTCTTGCCATTCTCTATGCCCCACCTCAGCCCCCGGTCTCCTTGTCTGGAAGCAATACAGTGGTTCTGCAGTAGTTCTACCAAAGGCACTGGGTCGCAGCGTCGCCGGCCTTCCACGGTTTGACCATGTGGGGCTGAGACAGGGACATGCAGACCCAGGCCTGACCGGTGGGGCTCATACCCTTCTTGGTCTGGACCTTCAGTGAATGTGGCCAAAGAGATTGTGAATGAGATCACAACCACCTCTTATTTTACTTTATTTTATTTTTAAGTTTATTTATTTATTTTGAGAGAGAGAGAGAGAGAGATCACCAGCCTGGGAGGGGCAGAGAGAGAGAGGAGACAGAGAATCCCAAGCAGGCTCTGCACCGTCAGTGTAGAGCCTGATGCCGGGCTCGATCTCAAACGCCTGAGACACCCAGGCGCCCCTCACAGTCACCTTTCTTTTAAGCCACCATTTTGTGCTGTGGGCTCTTCTGGTCAACAGACCCTAGGCCTATGGTCTAGTTAAGTTTTTTCCATTTTGTGCTTGAGATAATAATAAAGACCTTCTTCAGTTTCCCTTTATCCGCGTGGAACTTAGTAACACTAGCCTTGGGGATGAAAATCCTGAGTGTGAATCTAGGCACCATCCTCCAACAGCTGACGACCTGGGACAAATCATCTAACCTCCCCAAAGCTCCGGTGTCCTCACCTGTAGAACAGGGGTTGTGATGCCCACCTTGCTGGCCTGGGGACAGGAGTAAATGAGATAACATTTACAAAGTGTTTAGCACAATGCCTGGGACCTAATAAGTGCTTACTAAGTGGCGGCCGTTATTATTAAGCCGGAGATGTTATCCAGCCAGCTTTTTATTTACTTCATTATTTTTTTTTAAAAAATGATCCCTGCTTATTGGAAAGAAAGAAAGAAAGAAAGAAAGAAAGAAAGAAAGAAAGAAAGAAAGAAAGAAAGAAAGAAAATCAAACAATAGAGAAAGGTACGAAGCCAGCTGAAAGCCTACCACCCACAAGGTGGTGTCCATGTTGGTGAGACAGGACCATGAAAAGGGCCTGGATATGTTTCCCTGCGGGACTGAGCTGGGACAGGGCAGCGCCTCCTGTTGGGAGTACAGACGGTGACCCCTGCCTCCCTCCCCTGCAGTGCCCCCCCTGCCCTCACTGAACCCTGGTCCGGCGCTAGAAGAAGGCCAGGGCCTGACGCTGGCGGCCTCCTGCACAGCAGAGGGCAGCCCAGCCCCCAGCGTGACCTGGGACACAGAGGTCAAGGGCACGGCGACCAGCCGCTCCTTCAAGCACTCCCGCTCAGCCGCCGTCACTTCAGAGTTCCGCCTGGTGCCCAGCCGCAGCATGAACGGGCAGCCGCTTACCTGCGTGGTGTCCCACCCTGGCCTGCTGCACGACCAGAGGATCACCCACACCCTCCAAGTGGCCTGTGAGTACTTGATCTTGGGGAGAGGCTCGCCAGTCTGGCCAGGCTGGATCCTGAAGGCCGCCTTGGGTGGCTGAGAGACCCCTAGTGCAAAGGCAGAAGACCAAGAGCCGTCTCAGATGACCTTGACAAATCACTCAGACCTCTCTGACCTTTGGTGTCCTCCTGTTTACAGCAGGGACTGTCCTTTGCCTCAGGGTTGTTGGGAGAATCGGGTGTAAACATGGAATTGAAAGCACTTTGTGAAACACGCGCAGACAGACGGCTGTGGGCCGCAGAGCGCAGCCCCGGTTCTAGTTGGACAAGCCCTACTTCTGCCTGTACCGGCTGTTACTCAGTCTTGTCCGTCTTCATTTTCCTCAGCAGCAGGCGTATAATTATATGAACTTTACAGGTTTCTGATGGGAATTAGAAACCACGAGAGCGCAGCATCTCACACAACGCCTAGTGCCTGGATGGTCCTCAGGAAGCAGTAGATATCGTTTTCCCAGCATTAAACTCGGAGCCTCTCTTCGGGCTAGGACTGTTTTCGATTCATATGAACCCACTTTTGGCATAAAGTAGGCCCTCAATGAATGTTTGTTGAGGAAACGTACAACCAAGTAGGATTGTTCAGCCTTTGGAGAATCAGGGAGCGGATGCCGAACGCCTGTTCTGTGCCTAGCACTATGCCAGGGACCACGGGGGTTCAGAAAAAGCGTGAGTCGTTTCTGAGGGTCCTCTAGGCTCACTGCCAGGACAAACCAATGTGGACTCTGAGCCAGAGCTCCGAGCTCCCCGCAGGAGCCGTGCGGCCGGACCCGGCGGCGAGGCTGGGCTGGGCTGGGTTTGGAAGCAGATGAGAAGGACCGAGAAGGGCAGGGTGGGTGGGGCGCGGGCCGGGGCCCTTGGAGGAACAGCAAGATGGAAAGCCTCCTTCCCCTTCTTCCTCCTCCCTCCTCCCATTCCAGTCCTCGCGGAGGCCTCTGTGAGGGGCCTCGAAGACCAAAAGTTGTGGCAGGTGGGCAGAGAAGGGGCTACCCTCAAGTGCCTGAGTGAAGGGTACCCTCCTCCCTCATACAACTGGACACGGTAAGGGCCTGGCCCTGGGGGAGGGCCTGGCTTGGGACCAGGGTGCTTCCCTCGCAGGGCCACGGGTCCTCATTATGCGCCGGGACAGCATATTCTGAACCCCCAATAAATCGGGGCACATGTTCAGACCCACACAAGAATACGCACGGTCACCAAATATTATTATTGGCTTGTGCCAGGGGCCTATGACACATGTAGTCACTGGGAGGGAATAAGCTAGGGAGTCCTCGGCTTCTCCCCCTAACTTTTAAATCATGAACTATAACATAGTATTTAAATATTAATACTTTATATATTTACGTAAGTTCCTGCAGTGGATAAGACAGAAAGATACCGCTGACTGTAAGTGCTGTTAAACTGACACCATAAGCACCTTAGAAGCGGCAGCCACCCACCTCTACCAGTTCCTTGGCCTTTTGCCAGGGCTCAGATGTCCAGGGAATCAGGGAGGGGTCAGGTGCACGTGCGTGTGAGCCCGCCACAGGTGCGTTCTCGTATGTGAGCAGATGGCCCTGTGTATGTCCCCTGCCACGCGGTGGCGTGGGTGTTAGGGCCGTGCGGTCACACTTTCCAAGTTCATCTGAGCCCAGAGAGGAAAGGGGTGTCCTGCTGTGTGGACCTCATACCGCATCTACCTGGTACCCAGTGCTGGATGACCTGATGCCTGTGGGGAGCGTGCGGGAGGGCGCGCGTGCGGATCTTCCCCGAGAGTGTGTGTGGGGTGCCCGGGTCAGCCTGGGCGGCGGGGAGCAGGGGCCTCTGCCGGGACCTGCCCAGGGGAGGGAGGGGCACCGTGGGAACCTCCGGCGGCTCTGGGTGACGTCATGGGGGAGGGGGGTGGAGAGCTGCCCGGGCACGTTGGGTGGTGGCAGCCTCGGCCCGCCCCAGCTCCCCTGTCGTCCAGGTTGGACGGGCCTCTGCCCAGCGGGGTGCGAGCAGAAGGGGACACCCTGGGCTTTCCTCCGCTGACCACGGAGCACAGTGGCACCTACGTGTGCCACGTCAGCAACGAGCTCTCTTCGCGGGATTCTCAGGTCACCGTGGATGTTCTTGGTGAGCGCCGGGGCAGACACAGGGGCCACTGCCAAGGGCACGGAGGGGCGACGGCAACAAGCAGAGAG
>NW_027529438.1:4179814-4183159 GCF_008692635.1 Crocuta crocuta
GAGAGAGAGAGAGAGAGATCACCAGCCTGGGAGGGGCAGAGAGAGAGAGGAGACAGAGAATCCCAAGCAGGCTCTGCACCGTCAGTGTAGAGCCTGATGCCGGGCTCGATCTCAAACGCCTGAGACACCCAGGCGCCCCTCACAGTCACCTTTCTTTTAAGCCACCATTTTGTGCTGTGGGCTCTTCTGGTCAACAGACCCTAGGCCTATGGTCTAGTTAAGTTTTTTCCATTTTGTGCTTGAGATAATAATAAAGACCTTCTTCAGTTTCCCTTTATCCGCGTGGAACTTAGTAACACTAGCCTTGGGGATGAAAATCCTGAGTGTGAATCTAGGCACCATCCTCCAACAGCTGACGACCTGGGACAAATCATCTAACCTCCCCAAAGCTCCGGTGTCCTCACCTGTAGAACAGGGGTTGTGATGCCCACCTTGCTGGCCTGGGGACAGGAGTAAATGAGATAACATTTACAAAGTGTTTAGCACAATGCCTGGGACCTAATAAGTGCTTACTAAGTGGCGGCCGTTATTATTAAGCCGGAGATGTTATCCAGCCAGCTTTTTATTTACTTCATTATTTTTTTTTTAAAAATGATCCCTGCTTATTGGAAAGAAAGAAAGAAAGAAAGAAAGAAAGAAAGAAAGAAAGAAAGAAAGAAAGAAAGAAAAGAAAGAAAGAAAAAATCAAACAATAGAGAAAGGTACGAAGCCAGCTGAAAGCCTACCACCCACAAGGTGGTGTCCATGTTGGTGAGACAGGACCATGAAAAGGGCCTGGATATGTTTCCCTGCGGGACTGAGCTGGGACAGGGCAGCGCCTCCTGTTGGGGGTACAGACGGTGACCCCTGCCTCCCTCCCCTGCAGTGCCCCCCCTGCCCTCACTGAACCCTGGTCCGGCGCTAGAAGAAGGCCAGGGCCTGACGCTGGCGGCCTCCTGCACAGCAGAGGGCAGCCCAGCCCCCAGCGTGACCTGGGACACAGAGGTCAAGGGCACGGCGACCAGCCGCTCCTTCAAGCACTCCCGCTCAGCCGCCGTCACTTCAGAGTTCCGCCTGGTGCCCAGCCGCAGCATGAACGGGCAGCCGCTTACCTGCGTGGTGTCCCACCCTGGCCTGCTGCACGACCAGAGGATCACCCACACCCTCCAAGTGGCCTGTGAGTACTTGATCTTGGGGAGAGGCTCGCCAGTCTGGCCAGGCTGGATCCTGAAGGCCGCCTTGGGTGGCTGAGAGACCCCTAGTGCAAAGGCAGAAGACCAAGAGCCGTCTCAGATGACCTTGACAAATCACTCAGACCTCTCTGACCTTTGGTGTCCTCCTGTTTACAGCAGGGACTGTCCTTTGCCTCAGGGTTGTTGGGAGAATCGGGTGTAAACATGGAATTGAAAGCACTTTGTGAAACACGCGCAGACAGACGGCTGTGGGCCGCAGAGCGCAGCCCCGGTTCTAGTTGGACAAGCCCTACTTCTGCCTGTACCGGCTGTTACTCAGTCTTGTCCGTCTTCATTTTCCTCAGCAGCAGGCGTATAATTATATGAACTTTACAGGTTTCTGATGGGAATTAGAAACCACGAGAGCGCAGCATCTCACACAACGCCTAGTGCCTGGATGGTCCTCAGGAAGCAGTAGATATCGTTTTCCCAGCATTAAACTCGGAGCCTCTCTTCGGGCTAGGACTGTTTTCGATTCATATGAACCCACTTTTGGCATAAAGTAGGCCCTCAATGAATGTTTGTTGAGGAAACGTACAACCAAGTAGGATTGTTCAGCCTTTGGAGAATCAGGGAGCGGATGCCGAACGCCTGTTCTGTGCCTAGCACTATGCCAGGGACCACGGGGGTTCAGAAAAAGCGTGAGTCGTTTCTGAGGGTCCTCTAGGCTCACTGCCAGGACAAACCAATGTGGACTCTGAGCCAGAGCTCCGAGCTCCCCGCAGGAGCCGTGCGGCCGGACCCGGCGGCGAGGCTGGGCTGGGCTGGGTTTGGAAGCAGATGAGAAGGACCGAGAAGGGCAGGGTGGGTGGGGCGCGGGCCGGGGCCCTTGGAGGAACAGCAAGATGGAAAGCCTCCTTCCCCTTCTTCCTCCTCCCTCCTCCCATTCCAGTCCTCGCGGAGGCCTCTGTGAGGGGCCTCGAAGACCAAAAGTTGTGGCAGGTGGGCAGAGAAGGGGCTACCCTCAAGTGCCTGAGTGAAGGGTACCCTCCTCCCTCATACAACTGGACACGGTAAGGGCCTGGCCCTGGGGGAGGGCCTGGCTTGGGACCAGGGTGCTTCCCTCGCAGGGCCACGGGTCCTCATTATGCGCCGGGACAGCATATTCTGAACCCCCAATAAATCGGGGCACATGTTCAGACCCACACAAGAATACGCACGGTCACCAAATATTATTATTGGCTTGTGCCAGGGGCCTATGACACATGTAGTCACTGGGAGGGAATAAGCTAGGGAGTCCTCGGCTTCTCCCCCTAACTTTTAAATCATGAACTATAACATAGTATTTAAATATTAATACTTTATATATTTACGTAAGTTCCTGCAGTGGATAAGACAGAAAGATACCGCTGACTGTAAGTGCTGTTAAACTGACACCATAAGCACCTTAGAAGCGGCAGCCACCCACCTCTACCAGTTCCTTGGCCTTTTGCCAGGGCTCAGATGTCCAGGGAATCAGGGAGGGGTCAGGTGCACGTGCGTGTGAGCCCGCCACAGGTGCGTTCTCGTATGTGAGCAGATGGCCCTGTGTATGTCCCCTGCCACGCGGTGGCGTGGGTGTTAGGGCCGTGCGGTCACACTTTCCAAGTTCATCTGAGCCCAGAGAGGAAAGGGGTGTCCTGCTGTGTGGACCTCATACCGCATCTACCTGGTACCCAGTGCTGGATGACCTGATGCCTGTGGGGAGCGTGCGGGAGGGCGCGCGTGCGGATCTTCCCCGAGAGTGTGTGTGGGGTGCCCGGGTCAGCCTGGGCGGCGGGGAGCAGGGGCCTCTGCCGGGACCTGCCCAGGGGAGGGAGGGGCACCGTGGGAACCTCCGGCGGCTCTGGGTGACGTCATGGGGGAGGGGGGTGGAGAGCTGCCCGGGCACGTTGGGTGGTGGCAGCCTCGGCCCGCCCCAGCTCCCCTGTCGTCCAGGTTGGACGGGCCTCTGCCCAGCGGGGTGCGAGCAGAAGGGGACACCCTGGGCTTTCCTCCGCTGACCACGGAGCACAGTGGCACCTACGTGTGCCACGTCAGCAACGAGCTCTCTTCGCGGGATTCTCAGGTCACCGTGGATGTTCTTGGTGAGCGCCGGGGCAGACACAGGGGCCACTGCCAAGGGCACGGAGGGGCGACGGCAACAAGCAGAGAG
>NW_027529438.1:4183236-4206086 GCF_008692635.1 Crocuta crocuta
GTTTGGGATGCGCCTTGTGAGGGCGCTGGGGCAGGGTTTGTGGGGGCGGGGCCTCCATCTCAGACGGAGGTCTGTGTCCAGCAGACCCTCAGGACGCCCCCGGGAAGCAGGTGGACCTGGTGTCGGCCTCCGTGGTGGTGGTGGGTGTGATCGCCGCGCTCTTGTTCTGCCTGCTGGTGCTGGTGGTGGTGCTCATGTCCCGGTACCATCGACGCAAGGCCCAGCAGATGACCCAGAAATAGTGAGTACCGGCCGCCTCTGGGTGGGTGGAGCTAGGCTGGGAGCAGCAGGTGCGGGCCAGCCCCCAGGAGGGAGGGGGACACCCGGTGGCCTGATGCCTGGAGAGCTTAGGGACCGGAGGTGGGCAGAGTCCTTCTGGAGGTGAGGAGGGCCCGGGCCTCGGCTGGACGGGCAGAGCCATGCCTGAGCGAGGCTCAGATCCACGTGCCCGGGTACCACCAAGCACATACACCCTAACAGGGCTCACACTCGCTCTGCAGCCACATACTGCCACCTGCAGCCACTCACTCACACTGGCAGGGACCGCACCACACCCACCCACACCCTCCAGCCCCGTCTCAGAGGCTCAGCCCAGCTGGGCCCACCTTGGGAGGCCACGGGGACCCTCAGCTCCTAACAAGGGCGTTTCTTTCCCAGTGAGGAGGAGCTGACCCTGACCAGGGAGAACTCCATCCGGAGGCTGCACTCCCATCACTCGGACCCCAGGAGCCAGGTGTGTGCCAAGGTCGGGTGCATCTGGGACTGGGGGAGGGGAGAGGGGGGAGGGGAAGAGAAGGGAGGGATGGGGGAAGGGGGGCAGAGAGGGAGGCTTGGGGGGCCTCTTTGTAGACCGGAAGGTCAGACAGCCCTCTGCCGGGGCTGGCCACTGACTTGCAGCTTGGGCTGGGGGTGGAGCCGCTTTGGGGTGCACTCTGGGTCCGCCTGGCCCCTTCGGCACCGGCCCGGGGGCTGCCCGGGGAAGCCTCCATCAGGACTGGTTCCAGGGCCGGGCTGGGTGTGTGTGTGGGGGGGTGAGGACGCATGTGTCAGGGAGAGAGGACAGGCGGACAGGTCGTGGTGGGGGAAAGGTGATGAAGGAGGACCCTGAGCCCTGTTCTGACTCCTCCCCCATGTCCGGGCCCCACAGCCGGAGGAGAGTGTAGGGCTGAGAGCCGAGGGCCACCCCGATAGTCTCAAGGACAACAGTAGCTGCTCTGTGATGGTGAGGCCCCCCGGCCCCACCGGCGTCCCCACCACTCACCTCAGGCCCCTCTCCTGCTCTGGGATGTGGCGAGCCAGCCACCCCCTCGCCCCCCTCGGTCTCGGGCCGGCTCAGGTCGCAGCCCAGCCGGCACCTCTGCGGTGCCTGGGTTCTCCTTCCCCATGCCTGACACTCATTCCTGGCCCCCATGTCTGAGCCCTTGCTTGCACCTGACCTCCGACCCTCCGGCTCCCCCTCCCCCAGTCTGGCTGCCCTGCTTTTGTCCCTGATGTGTCTTCTGCCCTTGGTGTGCAGAGCGAAGAGCCAGAGGGCCGCAGCTACTCAACGCTGACCACGGTGAGGGAGATTGAAACACAGACTGAACTGCTGTCCCCCGGCTCCGGGCGGGCGGAGGAGGAGGAAGATCGGGACGAAGGCATCAAACAGGCCATGAACCATTTTGTTCAAGAGAACGGGACCCTGCGGGCCAAACCCACGGGCAACGGCATCTACATCAATGGGCGGGGGCACCTGGTCTGACCCAGGCCTGCCTCCGTCCCCTAAGCCTGGCACCTTCTGCTGACCTGGGGGATTTCCGCTCATCACGTGGTGGGGGGGGGCTCCCTAAACACCCTATTTCTTCAGGAAGACACTCCCCATCCCACTGACTGCTCGACCTTTTTCTCCAACCCTTCTGTTGGACAAAGGGAGGCTCCGCGAAGGTTGAGTCCTTCCCAGTGTGTGTGTGTGTGTGTGTGTGTGTGTGTGCGCGCGCGCGCACGCGTGCACGCAGGTCACCGTGTGCATGTGTGAGTGTTCACTGACCTTTCACGTGTGCAGGGGTGATGTGCCCGTGTGGTGGTGTCACAGTCCAGGTGAACCTGGTGTGTCTGGCTTGTGTGTCGTGTGGCTGCGTGACCTCTACCTGTAAGCGCAGGTTATCTCCTCGGACCCCAGAGCAGTATTAATGATGCAGAGGTTGGAGGCGAGAGGTGGAGACAGTGGGCCAGACCCAGGTGTGCGGGCCGGAGCTGGATTCTGGCCTCCTCAGTTGGGGGACCGGGCTCCCCCCACTTGAAAGCTGTCGGGGCAAGTGTGAAGCAGCCGGCTCAGGGGTCTGCCAGGCTAGAACTGTTCTGGAAGACGCCCCTGGCCCTCTGGTGGCCTCTGGTGGCCTCCGGTGGCCTCTGGGCCTGCTACACGTGCATATTGTGCATATTTTCTATAAATAAGCCTGCTGGGGGAGTTTCTTTAAGGAATACTTTAATAAGAGACACAAATCTTTGAAAGAACACTTTCCATTTATCTGGATGTTTGTAATTGCTTGGACTGCTCCGAGTGAGGCCAGCCCACCCAGAAAGTCAGCCCCACTAGACCCTAGATGCTCAGACCCCAGCAGGGGGCTAATGCCCGCGGTTTTGAAAGGTGCTTCTGCTAAGACACTTTAATTTAGGTAGCCTCTCGGGAGGGAGCCTGGACGCATGGAGTCTGAGCAGCGGGAGCCTTTCCTTAGTTGTATCCACAGTTGTCTGTGGTCCCTTGGGGGTTGCGGGGACTGGGTGACAGGGAATCCTGGTTCGGACGCGGTGTAGGGGAGAGAGGGTAGTGATTACAGATCAGGGGAGGGGGGGTTCAGGTGGGGAGGCAAGAAGGTCTTCTTTTCCCCAGGGGCCTCAGGGTCACTAACTTGGGGCTCTTCTGGCAGTTTTGGGGTTGGGGTGAGATACGGTCCGCGGTTGCCTGGCCCACCCAAACACACTCAGCTGGAATACCCGGATTTTTGTGCCCAAACCCTGCTTGGCCCGAAATCTGGATTCCCCCCCGCCTCCCGGCCCCGCCCTGGCCCCGCCCCGGCTCCCCAGCCAGCCCAGGACTTTGGATGTGGAACCCAAAGATCTGGGGTCCTAGTATGTACATTTGGTGTAAATATGTGCATATTTGTATATAAAATGATATTCTGTTTTTAAATAAACAGATAAAAGCTGTTCTGACTCGTCCCTGTCTTGCCCCTCGAGCCACTCGGTTCTCCCTCAGCACCATCCTCCCCGCGGCCCCGAGTAGGGCGGGAGAGAGCGTGGCTGTGGCTGGGGGCTAAAGGGGAAGACATGCCCCCACCAGACCCTCTGCCCTCTCCCGGGGTCCCCTGATCCTCCTGGGACGCCCGGCGCCCTTGTGCGCGCTGTTGCCATCCTGGGTCACCGAAACGGGCCTGGGAGACAGGCTGCGGCCCACACTCCTTCCAGACAGAAAAGCTGACCCTCAAGTGAGTTCCAGGGAAAGAGCTGGAAGGATTCAAGATCACCTAGTTCACCCCCTTCACCGTCACAGGTGTGGAAGCTGAGGCTCAGCGGGGTCATGTGACTCGTCACAAGCCGGCTGGGGGCCAAGCCTGGCATCCTCCCGGGGGCTTCGCACGGCCCGTGCCACCTGGCTCTCAGGCCGGCCCCCAGCCTCCGCCTCGGAGCCCCCCAATTCTGGTCTCCGCGGGTGTCAGGCACCTGCTCACGCCCCGGGCACCGCCACCCCACCCCAGGGCTCTGACCTCACCTCCTCCTGACCAATGAGGGGAGTCCCAGCGACCGGTTGAGGATGTGAATGTGAGCTGCCTCCCCCACCCCAGGCCCTGTGGTTGCAAAGATGCTCTAACAGGAAGCGGGTTTGAGGAGCTGAACGGCTTCCTGCTCCCCCAGGGCTGAGCAGGGCCAGAGGGGCGAGTGCCAGCCTGGGCCACGAGACACAGCTTCTTGCCAGGGTCCTGGCAGCTTCCTCTTCCACGGCCACTTCCGGGTGGCCGGGGCCCCCAGAGGCGTGAGCTGTGGCCCGTTGCCCAGGCCACCTTCCACTCCCCCGGTTCGGAGCCCGGCCTCCAGGGGCCGGGCCAAGCCCAGAGGCCGGCTTGGGATCCCATGGGGGACCGGTAGGGCAAAGGTCTTGGGGGGCAGAGAGGTGGCTGGGCCAGGGCCTGGGGGCTCCAGCCATGAAGTCTCGGCAGAAAGGGAAGAAGAAGGGCAGCTCGAAGGAGAGGGTGTTTGGGTGTGACTTACAGGAGCAGCTGCAGCGTTCCGGCCAGGAGGGTAAGGAGGTGGCTCAGGGCCGCTGCTGGGTGGGGGGGCCTGGGGCCTCTGCGCCTGGTCCAGTCTCAGGGGCGGAGGCAGCTCCCAGGTGCTCGTGGCGAGGGGGCAGTGGCGAGGGGTCAGCGCCCAGGAGGCTCCGAGCAGGCGTGGCAGGAAATGTGGCTCAGCAGAGGAGAAGGCAGGGGAGCCCCTTGTGTAACTACCGGCGGGTGGGGAGGCTGAGGGAGAGCATGGAGAGACGGGAGATGGAGAGAAGTAGGCAAAAGAGAGGGGAAGGCATCCCTGCTGGGGATGGGAGGCTGTGGGACAGGGTCAGGGGACAAATGGCCAAAGGGCCCGTGGATGGTCCTTGGGTCAGAATGAAAGGAGACAGAAGGGCGCGGAGAGTCTGAGGGTGGCCCTGGGGCGCACGGGGGTTTCCTGGTTGGAGGAGAGCACCCTTGGGGCCACCATGGTCGCGGGGTTCTGGGCCCTCGGCAGCCTTGCTGCAGGTGAGAGCGTGGGTGGCATCTCTGTCCCCCAGTCTCTGTGACTCTCCCTGTGCAAAGGAGAAGCAGGTTGAGAGTGGAGGGCGAGGGCAGAAGCGGCTGAAGCGCAGGCTGTGGGAAGGGTCCGAGAGATTCCCCGAGGCTGGTGGGAGGGCAGGGGTGCAGGGTGCAAACGAGGTGGGCGTGGCGCTGTCTGTGGGACTTGTCCACCGCCTCCCTGAGTTCCCTAGAGGGGCCTGGAAGCCAGCAGGGCCCGGGACAAGGCTGGGCTCACCCCGGCATGGAGTAGCCGCTCACAAACTTTGCCTTGATTTGAAATTGAACCCAGGTATCCCGGCTGCCCGGCCCAGCTTGTTTTTGGCCTTCTGAGCTCCTCCCAGAGAAGGGCACGATCCCCCCCACCCCACCCCACCCCACCCCAATCTGTCATTTCCTCTTCTCTGCTCTGGGTTGTGGTGCCTTCAGTCGGGGAGGGTGATGGTGGTTCCCAGCTCATTTCCTGCTATTAGCCCCGCCCCCTCATCCCCAGACACCTCCTTCCGCTTTTCTCCTCCCCCAGAGGCCCCCATCCCCAGGGGCCTCCCCTCAGGGAAACCCAGGGCCCACAGGAGTCTTAAACAGCTGAAGGCTTTGCTCGGCCAGCACAGGGCTGACTCCTTTACAAGGGGCTCCTCTTGAGAAGGATGACTTCTTGGCCAAGCAAAGGCCACGTGATTCAATGGGGCTGAGGCCCTTCCAGTTCTCTGCAAATCCTCAGTTCAGTCTCCTCCTTCTGGTGCTGCCCTTGTCTGTGGGCCCCCAGCCAGGCTCCTGTTGAAACATGGAACCCCCCCCGCCGGCCCACACCCCACTCCTGTATCCCCTCCTGGCCTCTGTCTGCATTCCCAGCGCAGGTGAGCGCCATGTTCTCTGGAAGGTTGCTGGGGCCTGGTCCTCGGGAATCCCAGAGGAGGAGAGAAGCAGCCCCTCCCTTCCCCTGAACCTCACCTGAGCTCAAGGGTGGCGTGATCTCGGGCACCCCTCCCTACCCACTCCCCCTTTCCCTGGGCACAGACAGGTGGAAAGTGAAAGGCCAGAGAGAGGCTGGTAATGGCTTCGCTCTCTTCCTTCCCCAAGCCCTACCTGTACTGAGCTCTTTCTTTGCCTACCCTTTATCTCTTTGTTCTCCTGTTCAGGATCCTGATTCTCCAGTCTCTAAATTCTGGGCCCGCCTCCCTGACCCCGCCCCCATTCCTTGATGTCTCCATGGCTTGTCTCCGGCACCTCAGCCCTGTCCCTTACTTTCATTTCTGATGCCACGGCCCTGACTTCGTCTCCTTGACCCATCTCCTCTATGGCTCTGATTCCTTAGGCTCTCGAATACCTTCTTTAAGGGCCGTTTCTGGAGATTCGAAATCAACAGAGAAAGACAGGATGGGGAAGACCTGGCTTGGATGCAGCTCATGTGAAAAGGACCTAGGTTTTAGGTGACAGCGGACTATTTATGAGACAACAGAGGAATATGGTGGCCGAGAGAGTTGGTGTGGCACTAGGCACCTGAGGGGGGTCCACCCAGTTTCTTCAGTGCTGGGAATCTGAGGTCAGGGGACCCTGGCAACTGCGCACAGGTCCTGGAAGGATGGACGGTGAACTGCAGGGGGTCAGGACTCAGGTGAGGCGAGAGAGGGGACCAGGGTGCCACATTTAAGGAAGCCCTTGCCTGCCTGCCTTCCTTCCTTCCTCCTTCCCTTCCTTCCTTCCTTCCTTCTTTTCTCTCTCTTTCTCCCTTCCTCTCTTCCTCCCTCCCTCCCTCTTTCTCGCTCTCTCTTTCTTTTCTGTCTCTCTTTCCCTCCCTCCTTCACTCCCTCCCTCTTTCTTTTTCTTTCTTTCTTTCTTTCTTTCTTTCTTTCTTTCTTTCTTTCTTTCTTTCTTTCTTTTCTTTTCTTTCTTTCTCTTTCTTCCTTCCGTCCTTCCTTCCTCCCTCCCTTCCTCCCTTCTTCCCTCCCTCCCTCCCTTCCTTCCTTTTTAAAAAAGTTTTTTTTTAATTAATTTTTTTAGTAATCTCAATGTGGGGCTCAAACTCATGACCTTGAGATCAAGAGTCACATGCTTTTCTGAAGGTCGTGTGTGTGCACAGTTGGCACTTGCACAGCCCTAGGAATGGGTGGCTCCTTAAATTCCACACCCAAGTCCTGGCTCTGGGTGCAGGGGGTGGACAGGAGGGCAAAGGGTGTGTACATCAGGCCACATGAGGAGGGTTTACAATAGTGGTTGATGGGTTTATTGATTATTTCCTTCATTTTGTATATCTCTTAATTACTTCATCCCACCAAGAACTTGGGATGCATGATTCCAAAACCCAACATTTTACATCTCTGTGCGAGATGCTGGGGGAAATGTCACTGGATTCAGAGGTGGAGATGCAAGGAAACTAGTGATAACGAAGTGCGGTAATGTGCTACAATATAGACACGAGCAAGGGGCTCAGAGGTGGAGGTGATGTTTGAGGTGTGTTTTGGAGAATGCATCAGGATTCACCCATCAAAGACAGAGGGAAGGGTATTTCCAGGCAAGGGAAAAACATGAGTTATTGCACCAAGGCTTGTTCATGGAGTAGCAAAGAGCTGGATCATAGGGCCTGGTATTTGATGGGTCTTATATACCAGGCTGAGGAGTTTATATTTTACTCTAGATCTGTAAGGCAAGCAATGAAGATTGGGGTGGAGCAAGGTGTTTATGGAGCAAAAGATATAAGGCAGGGAAAGCTTTAGCAAGAGACATATATGGCCTTATGTAGGGTTTTCACACAGGGTATTGGAGGGTTTCCTGCGTCTGAGACATCATGTCAGAAAACAGGAGGGATATCAAAGTCAGTAACATTCTGTTCGGGCCTCAGAGAGGGCGCACGCACACAAAACTGGTCGCAGTTAGAGCTTGTTGTTAAGGAGCTTACAGTCTAGTAACAGGGGAGGGGGCCCAGACTGGGAAAGAGAATGCAACTTTTTGCATGCCTGGATGTGAATTCTGGCTCTCGCTGGTAATACTGGGCTCTCGTTATTTCTCTGACCCTCTGCAGAATGAGAACTAGAGTACCTAATGCACAGTGCATGGCACATAACTGCTTCTCTCTTGAACTGACCTGTGTGAAGTTCGCCACAATTTAGTGTGCCTTCCTATGACAGACCTAATACACATGCACTGGTTTACCAGAGAGGGGGCTTTACAGTAGTCCCTGTCAGTCCAGCTCCGTGTGAGTTTGGACAACTAATGCTCCTTCATCTTTTATAGAGTGTTAAATAAATGTACTTTCTTTTTTTTTTTTTTTAAGTTTCGTTATTTATTTTGAGAGAGAGAGAGAGAGAGCAGGGGAGGGGCAAAGAGAAGGGGAGAGAGAGAATCCCAAGCAGGCTCTGCACTGCCAGCACAGAGCCCGACTTGGAGCTCGAACTTACGAACTGTGAGATCATGACCTGAGCTGGCATCCAGAGTCAGACACTTAATTGACAGAGCCACCCCGGCGCCCCTAAGTAAATGTACTTTCAAGTCCTGCCCTTTTACTCTGGGTCCCCTTCCAAGCAGACTGCTGCCCCTTTGAAAATTCTGGGGTAGCAGCTAGTGATTACAGAGAGACAGATTTCAGTTCAACAAAGGCAGAACTTTCTAACAGGAGTGGGCAGACTGGACATTTTCCAGTCACTTGGGGGTTTTTTGCACAGGCTCTGGACCCAATGGGCAGAGAGGTTGGCAGAATGGGGTCGATGTCCTCTGAGACTCCTTCGGACAAGTTTTTATTCTGTGAGCTCTGCCTTCAGTCTCCCTAAACCCCCATCCCTGACTGATGCTTCCATATCTCAGATCCCCTGCGGTCTCTGTTCTCGCAGACCTTCTGATTTCCTTCTCTGTGCCGTCTATGTCCCCAGTGCCGCAGGTCCTGAGGAGCTGTGCAGAGTTCGTGGAGGAATATGGAGTGGTAGATGGGATCTACCGCCTCTCAGGGGTCTCCTCCAACATCCAGAGGCTCCGGTGAGTCAGGTGTGGAGGGGAGGGCTCTGTGGGAACCAGAGGGGCGAGGGGAAGGGAGAGGAAACATGGATGCTCCCTGCTGTCTAAGGGAGGGGCTCTGGAGTCTCTTCAGGAAAGGCTGAGACCATGCACCCCATTCCCCCCGGGCGAGCGTGCATGCGTGCTACACATATACATACGTCTCCACTCCCATATACATCCACCCAGGTTTTTAAAAATTGGGTATAATTCATATACTGTAAAACCCACTATTTAAATATGTACAACTCAGCAATCTTTAGTATTCAGAAGGTCACACATGCCACCATCACCACTAATTACAAAACATTCATCAACCCCTAAAGCAGTCGCTCCACATTTCTCCTTTCCCTTAGTCTTTGGCAACCACTGGGTGACTACCCGACGCTATGGGCTTGCCTGTTCTGGACGTTTCATAGAAACAGAATCGTATAATTGTGACCTTATGTGTCTGGCTTCTCTACTTAGCATGTTTTCAGGGCTCATGCATGTTGTCACATATGCCACTACTTCATCTCTTTTTACGGCTGAATATTTCAGTGTAAGGCTTTACCACGTTTCGTTCATCTGTACATCAACTGATGGACGGTGCATCGTTTCCACCTCTTGGCTGCCATGAATAATGCCGCTGTGAACATTCACGGACAAGTATTCATGTAGACGTATGGTTTCAGTTCTCTGGAGTATATCCCTGCGAGTGGGCTTGCTGGCTCATATGTTGAACTTTTCAAGGAGCTGCCAGACATGGCAGTGTGTAATTCCACACCTCACCAGTGGGGCATAAAGCTTCCAATGTCCCCCGCATCCCGCCAGCCACCCCAGTTGTTGTGAAGTGACATTTCACCTGTATTTGCATTTCCCTAACAGCTAATGACATTGAACGGCTTCTCATGTGCTTATTACTCATTTGTATATCTTCTTTTTTTTTTTTTGAAGCTTTTTGATGTTTATGTTTGAGAGAGAGAGAGAGAGTGTGTGTGAGCAGGGGAGGGGCAGAGAAAGAAGGAGACACAGAATCTGAAGCAGGCTCCAGACTCTGAGCTGTCAGCACAGAGCCCGATGAGGGGCTGGAACCCATGAACCTTGAGATCAGGACCGGAGCCGAAGTTGGATGCTCAACCGACTGAGCCACTCAGGCATCCCACATTTGTATATCTTCTTTGGATAAATTGCTATTCAAATCCTTTGCTTTTTTTTAAATGTTTATTTATGTTTGAGAGAGAGACAGAGTGTGAGCAGGGGAGGGGCAGAGAGAAACAGAGACACAGAATCTGAAGCAGGCTCCAGCAGGGATCGAACTCATGAGCCATGAGATCATGACCTGAGCTGAAGTCTGATGCTTAACCAACTGAGCCACCCAGACGCCCCTCCCTCGCTCATTTTTTTTATCTATTTATTTATTGAGAGAGACGGAGAGAGTATGAGTGGGGGAGGGGCAGAGAAAGAGGGAAAGAGAGAGAATCCAAAGCAGGCTCTGCGGTCAGTGCGCAAAGCCGGACGCAGGGCTTGAAAGCCATGAGATCATGACCTGAGCTGAAATCAAGAGTTGGCTGCTCAACTGAATGAGCCCCCCAGGCACCATCCGCACCCCCCACTCATTTTTAAATTGGATTATTTGTTTCCTTTGAGTTGTAAGAATTCTGTAGTCCAGATATTAAACGCTTCACCAAATCTACGCTTTGCAAACATTTTCTTCCATTCTGTGGGCTGTCCTCACTTTCTTGACAGTGTCCTCTGACATGAAAAGTTTGTCACATGATGTTCAATGTATCTATTTTTTCTTTGATTGCTTGTGTTTTTGGTGTCTTATCTGAGAACCTGTTGGCTGGCCCAGGGTCACGAAGACTTACGTTTACGTTTCCTCCTAAGAGTTGCGCTCCTCCACCCGTACACACACCCAGAGATGCGTGCAAGCTCATCCCCCCTGCCTTGCCACTCACATCCGCGGCTCCGTCCCCAACACGGATCCCTATGCAGGCACACGTCCATTCCCCTCTCGAGCCACCAGCCTCACACCCACTCTACAGCGTGACAGGTACACCTGTGCCTGCTGCCTCATGTGTGCCACGCCCCGACACCCTCTTTCCAAGTCCCCAGCCTGTTGACCCTTGATCCTGCCTGGGCCCCCCTGCAGAGCCCCCACCTCTGCCACTGCCCCCAGCGCCCCCACTCCTCACACTCCGCACCTCCCCAGGCAGGAGTTTGAGGCAGAGCGGAAGCCAGACCTGCGGAGAGACGTTTACCTCCAGGACATCCATTGCGTCTCCTCGCTGTGCAAGGCCTACTTCAGAGAACTGCCAGACCCGCTGCTCACTTACCGGCTCTATGACAAGTTTGCTGTGAGTGGAGAGGTCGGGAGGGGCATGGAAGACAAGGCTGAGGGGTCACTGCCCTGGTGTTGACATCCACTGCTGGACGTTCACTCTGCCCTGAATGACAGAGACTACGTGGAAATGAAAAGACCCCCCTCCTCGTCCCGCCAATCTCCCCCCCTCTTCTCTTCGCCCTCCCTCCTTCGCTTCAGGCCTGCGGCTCACACACAGAGTGCAGGGACAGGGCTGGGGGAAGTAGAGCCCAGGCGGAGAGCCGAGGGCCCTGGGAAATCACCTAGGCCAAAGCTTCCCTCCATTTAAGAGAATGAGAACCCTTCCCGGAAGTCAAAACGTTTCCAGGAGTGTGCCTCCACAGCAGATGGGATGTTGAGCATCTTTTGAATATGAAAATACATGACAAAAATGCTATCTTGAAATCTGTAACATTTAAAAGAAATAAGTTGCATTTGGTTGAGCAGAAAAGCATTTTAAGAATCGGGCACAGCTGCCCACACAATTTAGCCCACGCCGGCTAGACCGTGGGCACCTCGGAATAACTCCACAGCCCCAGGAGCTCCAACAGCACCAACACTGAAGGTGTCCCTGGTACCGGGGCGTCACCGGGGAGGAGGCCAAGGCAGAGTGGCAGTGAGCTGCTCAGGGTCACAAAGCTATGAGGTGGCATTGCCGAGCCCCAGCTGCGGGTCCTGTGGGCCCCGAATTCTGAGCTCTGTCTGCTCCTCAGTTTGTGTCGGAAGATCTGGGGTGGGGGGCAGCACAGGTGGCTTCTGAGAGTTGGGCTCAGTGCTCTGAGGAGTAAGCAAGGGCAGTGCTGGCGCGCTGACTTGGTTCCCGAACGTTCCTCCCCGGCAGGAGGCTGTAGCCGTGCAGTTGGAGCCGGAGCGTTTGATCAAGATCCTAGAGGTGCTTGGAGAACTTCCTCTCCCAAACTACAGGTGTGTGGGGCCCCTCCCTTCCCAGAGTGCTGACTCCCCCCATGCAACCCTGGGGCCTCCATTGGTCTCTTCTCCTCTGGCTCCCAGACCTCAACCCCACCCTTGCCCTGGGTGGGCGTCCCCTGTAGGGTCCCTGGCCCACGATGCCTCCCTTCTGCAGGACCCTGGAGTTCCTCATGCGGCACTTGGTACACATGGCCTCATTCAGCGCTCAGACCAACATGCACGCCCGCAACCTGGCCATCGTGTGGGCCCCCAACTTGCTGAGGTGGGCACATGTGTGGGCAGCATGGGGGGGCGGGGTCCTGGCAGAGCCTAGCCCCCAGAGGCTGCCCCAGGAGTGGGCGTAGATGTGTGGGTGCCCTGGGGAGGGGTGTGGTGTCTCGCACAACCCAAGGAGAAACAGGGAGTTTCAGAATTACCAGTGGGATGGGGTTTACCCACTGGACACCAGGCTTTTGTGCCTTCTTATGCTGTTATCACTGAGCTCAGGGACTAGAACCGGAAGAGTCTTTGTTGAGTGTTTTCACAAGGTTGAGTGTTTTCACAAGGTTCTCACAATGGTTGAGCAAACGTCTCTCAGTCCATTGAAGATCTGGCCTGTATATCACTCCCCACGGTGCAAGGCAGACTCTGAGAAGTCCTGGTGTTCATTATAACGAGGCACCCTCGTGTGCAAAGGATAGAGATTAATTCTGACGGGGGTTAATTCCCCGAGGGCTTCCTGAAGGCAGGCATTTGAGACTTGAATCATGCATGTGGGTTAAGAGGTGGAGATGAGGTTAAGGGCATGCAGGGGAGGGGTGTAGGGTATTTTTAGGGAGAATTCAGATGGGGAAGTGTGGTGAGGCTGGAGGGGAATAACTCTGCATCTCCACAGGTCTAAGGACATAGAGGCCTCGGGCTTCAACGGGACAGCAGCCTTCATGGAGGTCCGCGTGCAGTCCATCGTGGTTGAGTTTATCCTCACACACGTGGACCAGCTCTTCGGGGGCGCGACTCTCTCCAGTGAGCGTCCCTCCCACCCACCACACCACCACACCACCACACTCTGGGGAGTCATGTCAGAGTTACAGAGGGCCTTGGAGGACAGCTCGTTCAGTCTCCCCGTTTTGCAGATGAGAGCTGAGACACAGAGGTGTTGCTGAGGGTCCCATGGAGAAGACCTTGGAGACACGCCGTCCTTGACCAAACCTCTCCTGCATAGCCTGACCTTCTAATCACCTTCCTGGCTCTGGGGGCCAGTGACTGATCATTCCCAGCCCAGCCCACTGGGGCCACTGTACTGGGATCTCCTGACCATTGTCCCTTAAGACTCCCTCTTGAGGAGCTAGACACAGAGGGTCTGTCTCCCAAGGGCTCCGGGGATATCCTCAGCCTGACAGTTAGTTGGTGGTGGGAGGGTACCACAGAAGCTGAAGCCCTCTCTCATCTCTTTTTTTAAAAATGTTTATTTTATTACTTATTATTATTAAATTTTTTAAATATTTATTTTTGAGAGAGCGAGACAGAGTGTGAGCTGGGGAGGGGCAGAGAGACACACACAGAATCCCAAGCAGGCTCCAGGGTCCGAGCTGTCACCACAAAGCCTGACACAGGGCTCGAACTCATGAACCGTGCAATCATGACCTGAGCTGAAGTCGGATGCTTAACCAACTGAGCCAGCCAGGCGCCCCATTATTTATTTTTATAAGAGTTTATTCATTTTTGAGAGAGAGAGAAAGAGAGAGCGTGCAAGTGGAGGAGGAGCAGGGAGAGGGAGACAGAGGATCTAAAGTGGGCTCTGTGCTGACACCTGACAGCCGATGCAGGGCTCGAACTCATGAACCGTGAGATCCATGAGATCATGACCTGAGCTGAAGTTAGATGCTTAACCGACTGAGCCACTCAGGTGCCCCTCTTTTTTTTTTTTTTTTTGAGAGAGAGGAAGCAAGTGGGGGAGGTGCAGAGAGAGAGGGAGACAGAGGATCTGAAGCAGGCTCTGCGCTGACAGCAGCCAGCCCGATGCGGGGCTCCCACTCACAAACCATGAGATCATGACCTGAGCCAAAGTTGGATGCTCAACCAACTGAGCCATCCAGGCGCCCTCTCATCCCTGTTCTTGGCTGGCCAATTCCTCTCCTTGTCCTAGGTGGTGACACAGAGAGCGGATGGCGATCACTTCCAGGGGCGAGGGCATCAGGCAGCCCTGAGGACCTCATGCCCAGGTCCCTGCCCTACCATCTGCCTAGCGTCCTGCAGGCTGGCGATGGACCCCCACAGATACGGCCCTACCACACTATCATTGAAATCGCGGAGCACAAGTAAGGCCTCCTTCCTGGCCCTCCTCCCCCACACTGACCGCCAGGCTCCAACCCCAGTGATTTCTCCATTCCTTCCAGGAGGAAGGGGTCTTTGAAGGTCAGGAAGTGGAAATCTATCTTCAATCTGGGTCGCTCTGGCCATGAGACCAAGCGTAAACTTCCACGGGGTGCTGAGGACAGAGGTAAGTCTGGAGGGATGTAGGGGGAGGGGGTCTGCTGAAGGAGAGCCAGACCCTGACCCTACAAACATCCATGTCTTGCAGAGGACAAATCCGATAAGGGGACTTTGCGGCCAGCCAAGAGCATGGACTCACTGAGTGCTGCAGCTGGGGTCAGCGATGGTGAGTGTAGGTGTGCACTTGCGTGTGTGTGTGTGCGTGTGTGTGGGCATGCATAGGCTGGTGAACACCTGTGTGCAAGCCTGTCTGTGCGTGTCTCTGCAGAGGAATGGCAGTATCACGGATGAGACCACTGGGTGTGCATTTTTGTGTATTTGTCTGTACGCGTGGCCAATGGCGCTCACTAATTTCAAAAAATATGTAATGAGTGCTTATTACACACCACCCACAGTACCCGATACGAGGTTTACAATAGTGAGCTTACCATCTAATCAACAGGCGTGTTCCTAGGAGCATACATAGAGGGAGACAGTGGGGTGTGGGTTTGTGGGAGGGGGCAGTGACAGCCGGAGGGAAGGGGGTTCCTAAGTGAGTGGAACTGCGGGGCTGCTGTGGAAGGTTCGCAGCGGTGGCCAAGAGAGGCGCCTTGCAGGCTGTCCTGACCCGCAGGCTTGAGAAAGCAGCGCACACTCACCGGAGCCTTCCTGAGGCGTCCGCGTCCTTTGGTAGCTGAGGCCCTTGCTCTTCGCTCTCTCCTCCGCAGAGCCCACGGGGCTGGTGGGACCCAGCCACCCCCAGCCGAGTGCGATGCTGCAGGACAGCTTGGAGAATGACCCTGTGGAGGCAGCGGAGGGTGAACAGGAGCGGGAGCCGGAGGCCCTGGGCGGCACCAACTCTGAGCCAGGCACGCCCCGAGCCGGCCGGTCAGGGATCCGCGCCGGGGGCAGCAGCCGGGCAGAGCGCTGTGCTGGGGTCCACATCTCAGACCCCTACAATGTCAACCTCCCACTGCACATCACCTCCATCCTCAGCGTGCCCCCAAACATCATCTCCAACGTCTCCTTGGCGAGGCTCACCCGAGGCCTTGAGTGCCCGGCCCTACAGCCCNAGGACTGTGGGCCCATACGGTAGCAGCTCTAGGAAGATCCATATTGTAGAGGGTGGAGGGTGGTCCTGACTTTTGTGTTCCTGGGACTACCTTTCTCTCAACAGATGAAAAGTTGGAGGCAAGTTCAGCCGCAGGGCCCCTGGCTGACTGTGGCCTGGCGGACATGGCCCCTGCCCTGGAGGACTGCCTGTCCCAGGAGGTGCAGGATTCCTTCTCCTTCCTAGAGGACTCAAGCAGCTCAGAGCCCGAGTGGGTGGGGGTGGAGGATGGGGAGGTGGCCAAGGCAGGAACGGCAGGAGCAGCCTTCTCCCCCGGGGAGGACGACCCTGGGATGGGCTACCTGGAGGAGCTCCTGGGAGTTGGGCCTCAGGTAAGGAGGGGCTGTACTGCGTTTGGGGTGGTGGGGAAGCCAGAGGGTGGACAGGGCCTCCTGGTCCTGAGCCCCAGTGCTATGCCCGCAGGTGGAGGAGTTCTCTGTGGAGCCGCCCTTGGATGACCTGTCTCTGGACGAGGCACAGTTTGTCCTGGCTCCCAGCTGCTGTTCCCTGGACTCTGCGGGCCCCAGGCCTGAAGAAGAGGAAAGTGGGGAAGAAGTCTTCCTGAGTGCCTACGATGACCTAAGTCCCCTTCTGGGCCCCAAACACCCAAACTGGGAGGGTCCAGGGAGCCTGGAGGAAGAGGCGGCAGGATGTGGGGGACAGGGGGCTCCAGGGCAGGCTGAGGGAGAGCAGGCATGCTGGGAAGGTGGAGCGGGCAAGGAGGCTGAGCCTGAAGGCAGGTGGGACATCAGGGAGGAGGCTGAGGGGAGTCCAGAGAGCGAGGTGGAGGATGGAGAAGCAGGTGAGGAAGGAGGGGAGGCTGGGGGAAGCCAGGAGATGATGGCCAATTTGGAGGAAGGGGGTGGGGAAGAGCCAGAGGCCAAGGCAGAGGAGTCCAAAGGTCAGCAGGACGATGAGTGTGTGGAGGAAGCTAAGGGTGCAGAGGGAACAGGAGAAGAGCAGGGCAAAGACAATGAGAAAGAAAGAAAGGCTGAGAGAGAGGAAGAGGCTGAGGAAGGAGAGGAAGCCCAGGTACAAGCCACAAGGGACCCAGAGTGCAGGGCCCAGGAAACCCACGTGGCTGAGGAGAGCTGGGAAGTCGTACATGAACTAGAGGCTGAAGGAGGCAGAGAGGATGAGGTCAAAGGACAGAAGGAGCATGAGAACCAAGAGGCAAGAGAAGACCAAGGAGACGGTGAAGAGAGCGGGAGCCCAGAAGCAGCAGCTGGAGGAGGAGCAGAGGGGGTCAGCAAGGAAAGGGAGAGTGGGGACAGAGAGCACGAGAGAGAGCAGAGCGATGGAGGTGACCATTTAGAAAAGGACTCCCTTCCCGAAGGGCCACACGTAGAGCCCCTGGAGGTTGACAGTGCCAAAGGGGGCAACTCCCAGTCATCGGAGGCAGAACAGGCAGTCCCACAGCCACCCCGGCCAGAGGAGATGGAGCCCGAGGGGCAGCTCAGTTCCGAGGGCTGCAGTCTGTGCCCCTGTCCTCTTGGCTCAGCTAGTGGTGTGGGCATGCGCCTGGCTTCCAGCCTGGTTCAGGTCCAACAGGTCCGCTCTGTGCCTGTGGTGCCCCCCAAACCACAATTTGCCAAGATGCCTAGTGCAATGTGTAGCAAGATCCACGTGGCGCCTGCAAACCCATGCCCGAGGCCTGGCCGGCTTGATGGGGCTCCTGGGGAAAGGGCTTGGGGGTCCCGAGCCTCCCGTTCCTCATGGAGGAATGGGGGCAGTCTTTCTTTTGATGCTGCTGTGGCCCTGGCCCGGGACCGGCAGAGGACTGAGGCTCAGGGAGTTCGGCGGACCCAGACCTGTACTGGGGGTGGGGACTACAGAACCTCCCCTTGTAGTGTGACCCCTGCCTATTCTCGGCCACTTAGCTGCCTAGAGCTCCCATCTGAAGACACAGACGGGTCTGGACACCGGAGTCGGCTTAGTCTGCCCCCCAGGGAACCCCAGCCCCCTGACCCTCTTCTGTCCCCCCAGCGCCGATCATATGCATTTGAAACACAGGCTAACCCTGGGAGAGGTGAGGGACTGTGAGTAGTCCCCCAGTGCTGGGGAAAGGGGACAGGAAGTTGTCTTGAATCTCCGGGTTCCCAGACTAGCTGTTTCTTCTGCAGCCTGAGCAGCTGGAGTGTCCAACACCATAGGCTTTGACCCCTCGGCTTCTCTTTTTGACTGTGGGAAGCATCGTCTCCGTTGGTTTACTTGAGCTTGTCTCAGACACAAAGCACTTATCCTTAGGATATTCCCAAGAAAGTCACCAAGATCCTGTTACCAGGGAGTGGGGTCATTGGTCAAAGGGAACAAAGAGTAGGCAGAAAACTTGGAGGTTTCTCAAAGTGAAGAATGAAGAGGGAACTCCAGCTAAGTTCCCGCTCTCCTCCGAGGCTGTGTACTTCCCTTCATGGAAGCCCAGGGTGGAGGAGGGGAGGGCAGGGCCAGGTCAGAGACCATCACACATAAACACTTCTGAGTTGCCCATCCTTATTCTGCTCTTGGGCCCTTGGCTACCTCCTGACACTTTAGCTCCAGATTAGGAGGAACATGTCAAGGAAGATCTCTGAAGTCCTCAAAGTGTGTTGGAGGGACTGGCTCCCTTGCCAGCAACCCCACCCCCTGCCTCCAGTCACTTTTAGGAAGAGACATCTACAGATCTCCCTGGCTTCTCCTTTTTCCTTTGGAATAAATTCCTCCTATTTCAAGGAAGGAGAATAGCATAACTCAGGCCCTGGGACTGCTTCTCCAGACAGGCTGGGGCCACAGGCTCCATTCTAGGAAGAAGCAATCTCAGAATAAAGGTTATACTTTTAAACGTACACAGTGTGGAGCCTCGTTTTTCTTACTCGAGTCTTAGGTGATGGGTATCACATTTTCATATTTGGTAAGATGTCTTCTTGCTGTTGTTGTTAGGGTGCTCTTCCTCAGTTGTCATGGAGACCTGTGGCTAGAAACTAGAGCTGGGTTCATGGTGGTCAGGAAATGAGGAAGAGAAACTTTTATTTACATAATGCTCGTTATCTACCAGTAAAGGCTAGGTATTCTATGAGCATAAAATCTATACCCTTGATTTTAGTCCACATAAAGATTCTGTAAGTTTGGTACTGGTATCTCCGTTTCACAGATGAGAGAGCTAATTAACTCAGAAGGCTTGCCAATGTTCTCAGCAGAGGCAGGTTTGAGACCCGTGTTTGTCTGCCTTCTGATCACACCATGCTGCTCCAAATCCATTATGGGTAGGTCTTAACTGAGAAGAAGGGAATCAAGATGCCTCTCACAGAAACTGAGAACCTTTCAAAAACTGGAAGCTCTGGGAGTGTTTGGGTGACCAACCGCTGACGCTACTACAAAGGACTATACCCAAATCTATCTTCATCTCCAGGGGACACCAAAAAAGTGTCCTGATCCAAGATGGCCTCCCCAGTAGCCCTTGTTAAAGATGGCGCCTCCGCCCGACGTCCCTCCCTTGATCTAAGCCAACCTCCTTCCCTTCTGCCACTAAAAACGCCTTGTCCAACAGAAAAATGGGAGCACACGTCAGTCATCTTTCGCCCGTTCTTGCCGAAAGCCACAGACACTTCAGTGTCATTCTCTCAGGAAGTTCCTTCTTCTCTGCCCCGGCGACAGCCTCACCCACCCACTTCTTTCATCAAGCGGGACGACCGGAAGTGGGGCGGCTCGGAGGCTGGGCGGGCCGAGAGAGACACTTCCGCCCCTCAGCAATATGGCGGCAGGCCGGGAGTGCGCATGAGCAGCTGTCCATGGAGCTCTCCGAGTCCGGAGAGGGAGAACACGGTCGGGGGAGATCGGCGGCTGAGGCGGCCTTGGCCGGTGAGTTCGGAACCGGACGCGGGTCGCGAGTCTAGAGGCTGGGTGCGCCCGTGGGCAGGGCAGCTTGGATTTCGTTCCCGTTTTCAGGTGGCGGACCGCCCGGGGAGGAAGTCTTTGTTTTGCGGGAGGGGGCCGAGCCCGGTCCTTTCTCTCCCGCCCCCCTTTGTGGGCCGAGCGCACTCCGCNCGGGCGCCTCACTTCTTTCGGGACTGGGTCGTTTTCCCCTTTGTGTCCAGACTTAGCAGGGGCTCTTGCCGGGCCCTGCGGGCCCGAGCGCGCACGCCCCAACGTCCTGTCCGCGTTTCCGAGTCGCATCCCCTAATGCTCAGGAAATGCTTCCGGATGTCCAAGTAAGAGTTGAGTAAGCGGCCTGACCCCGTTGCCGGGTGTCCTCAGAGGCCGCCCCTGGCTGACAGCTGCGGGCGATAGAGACGCCTCCCGTGCGCTGCCGGCTCCTGCCTTCAGCGCCGCCAGCCTCGGAGGGGCGCTTCCTCCGCAGGTCTGAGGATGGACAGGTAGGTGGCCCCGAAACACGGGTCCTACTTCCCCTTGAGGACGGGGATCTCCTCGCTGCGCTACTTCCTCCGGACACTTTCACTTTCGGTTCTTTTTTTTTTCTCCCCTTTGTTTTTTTGTTTGTTTGGTTGGTTTTTGATTCTTTTTTTTTTCCTTTTGGTCAGTACTTCCCTTCGATGCGGGCTTTTCAAGGCTCATCCGCTGAAGATTTTCCTTGGACAGGAAAGATTTGGAGGACCTTATGGGTAGAGACTTGACAAAAATCTTACCCTTTCGTGGCGGGATAATTTTGTTGTTTTGTACGGGTAGCCGTATCTTTCTGGAGACGTGGGTCTTCACAGCTATTTGTTTTTCCTCCTCTCCGGGTCGGATGTTAGGACCCTAAGGGGGGGGGGGCACCTTGCAAATGAGTTCCTTTTCCATTGTCTCTCCTTCCCGAACCTGGAGCCTGGAGTTTTTTTCCCTTTTGCTGAGATTCAGTTGGTTTGGAGTTGCCATGGCAACATTTTAGCAACAGCGTTGTTCAACGGGAAGGCTTGGTGAAGAAAATAGAAGGGGCTTGTAGATGATACACTTGGACTTTAGGGTCTTTAACAAATGACATAAATCTGGACACCCCAAAGCAAGAGCCCAAGGGGCCAAGCAGAATGAGGCCCAGGGGCCACGTCTGTTCTTTGTGGTTCAGGGAGGTCTTCCAATAGCAGTGGGTTTCAGGTTTCCCCTTCCTAGACTTGAGAACAGAAATTTCTTGGTACAGGATGTGGCTGAGAAGCAGGAGGAAGAACCGATGTCCAGTGGCCCCGGGTTTTTGACAGTGGTGGTCTGAACGTGGCCTTCCTAACCCCGAAGTCATGGATGATCATAATAGCTCTAGTAATGACCCACCCTGAGATCTGTCTTTTCTCCGTGTTCCCGTGCCGTGTCACTGTCTCCTCTCCCCCCGGGATTTGGAGGGATAATGGAGGGCCCAGGGGCACTATTTGTAGAGTTAATCGTTCAAGCACTGTAGCCCCCTTCTCAGCATCAGAATGGAGGAAACTGACTGTNTATGGGTAGAGACTTGACAAAAATCTTACCCTTTCGTGGCGGGATAATTTTGTTGTTTTGTACGGGTAGCCGTATCTTTCTGGAGACGTGGGTCTTCACAGCTCTTTGTTTTTCCTCCTCTCCGGGTCGGATGTTAGGACCCTAAGGGGGGGGGGGCACCTTGCAAATGAGTTCCTTTTCCATTGTCTCTCCTTCCCGAACCTGGAGCCTGGAGTTTTTTTTCCCTTTTGCTGAGATTCAGTTGGTTTGCAGTTGCCATGGCAACGTTTTAGCAACAGCGTTGTTCAACGGGAAGGCTTGGTGAAGAAAATAGAAGGGGCTTGTAGATGATACACTTGGACTTTAGGGTCTTTAACAAATGACATAAATCTGGACACCCCAAAGCAAGAGCCCAAGGGGCCAAGCAGAATGAGGCCCAGGGGCCACGTCTGTTCTTTGTGGTTCAGGGAGGTCTTCCAATAGCAGTGGGTTTCAGGTTTCCCCTTCCTAGACTTGAGAACAGAAATTTCTTGGTACAGGATGTGGCTGAGAAGCAGGAGGAAGAACCGATGTCCAGTGGCCCCGGGTTTTTGACAGTGGTGGTCTGAACGTGGCCTTCCTAACCCCGAAGTCATGGATGATCATAATAGCTCTAGTAATGACCCACCCTGAGATCTGTCTTTTCTCCGTGTTCCCGTGCCGTGTCACTGTCTCCTCTCCCCCCGGGATTTGGAGGGATAATGGAGGGCCCAGGGGCACTATTTGTAGAGTTAATCGTTCAAGCACTGTAGCCCCCTTCTCAGCATCAGAATGGAGGAAACTGACTGTGCTCTGTGGATGACTGGATGTTGTTCCTGGCCGAGTCTTCATGGAGCCCAGCTTCTTGAAACGGGCTGTTCAGTTTCTTGGCCTCACCACCAACTCCCTGATTTCTACCAGGACTTAGCACTCTGGCCTGTGAGGCGGGAGATACAGAGACTTCCACAGAAGGACCAGATCCTCGGATGCGCCCCCTTACAGAGAGATGAAGGGGTGAGTGAAGAAGAGGTAGGGTCTGGGGCGGGAGGTGGGAGGCCCGGTAGAACGCAGAATGGCTAAGAGCACTGGCTCTGGAGTCGGGTGGACCTAGATTCTGATTTCAGCTCCATCACTTACGAGCTGTGTGATCTGCTTCCCCATCTACAAAACGCAAGTACTGCTGCTCACCTCATCGTGCTGTTGTTAGCATTAACTAAGACACCGCTCGTTCAGTGCGTAGTTCAGTGGTGTGCACACACAATAAACACTCAGTAAACACTAGCCGTTGTTATTCTAACCTGACCCAGGATCTGTTGGGAATGCCATGGAGTTTGGGAGCCATATGTTACTGGGTCGGTGAGCTTTTTATTCGCTTCTTCTCTTATTCTTTCTCTTTTCCCTTCACAAACAGGCAGCAGAAAACAGCTGAAGCAGAAGAGGGGACGGTGCAGATTCAGGAAGGTGGGTGGTAGAAACAGACCTGAGACCAAGAGCCCATCGTGGCCTCTCCCCGCCCCCCATGGGCGCGTCTCCCGGGCACGCTCATCCTTCTGAATGACATGCAAGTGGAACAGGGGGAGAAGGTCAGTAACTCAGACACTTTTCCTTTGCTCTTTTAATTCAGGTGCAGTGGCAACTGGGGAGGACCCCACCAGCGTGGCTATTGCCAGCATCCAGTCAGCTGCCACCTTCCCTGACCCCAACGTCAAGTACGTCTTCCGAACTGAGAATGGGGGCCAGGTAAGGGAGGGGGCCAGGCGGCTGCAGGTGTTACCTGGGGCTGGGGATGAGGGGGGGAGACCTGGCTTGGCGGGTGGGGTGAAGGTGTGGGCCCCTG